>NC_048231.1:23006360-23074330 GCF_002007445.2 Ailuropoda melanoleuca | reverse complement strand
TAAGGAGGGCACGTATTGCATGGTGCCCTGGGTGTTATACACAACTAATGAATCACCGAACTTCACATCAAAAACCAGGGATGTACTGTATGGTGACTAACATAATATAATAAAAAATATTATTATATAAAAAAAGAAGGTAGTGAGTGGTAGGTCAAAATCTTTGACAGATCAAAATCAACCTCTAGGTAATATTTTGGGAAATCTGTAAAAAGGAAAGAAAAACTGCATGAACATCCCAGGGCTTGAACTTTGCTGTAACATTTATGAAGTTGGGAATTTTTTGATCATCAAACCCTCACATTACTGACTGCTCAAATCTCTGTAGTTCCACCTGCTCACACTCCTAGCACCTAATTGTCCATCAGAGCCGTGCCATCCCAAGCTCTACCAACAGATCATCACTCTCAAGCCAGGATGGGCTTGCCTGAAAACGAGTGGGGATCTAGAAGTAAATTCAGGTACTAAACTCCAGAACAGCAATGCAGAGAACTTTTTATTTGGTGTCTGTCATGAGAGACAATAACTTTACTAATGTAACGGTTTAAATCTCATTATCCTATGAAAATATCCAAGGATCCAAAGGGAAGGATTAGATCTGTTAATTCAAACAGCATCAAATATTTATCATTTCCAAATTCTGAGCTCCTTGTTGAGAGACACAGATGAAGAAAGGGGCCCTCGTAGCAATCATCTATCCTATCAGCTTTTAAGTACATTGATTTCAGGGACTGTCTCGCTAGCCCTTGGCATGTGGAGTGGTAGTTGCTGAATGACCTTTCCTTGTTTTTCCTTTCCGTGCAGATGGCTTTCTCCAACTTCCCACCCTCAAAATTATCCAATCCCTCCTATGTCTCACCTTGCCATCATGTCCATATTTGTCATTGCTTACATACTGTTATACTACTTTCACATGATATTTTTTATCAATGTAAGCTATCTTTTAAAGCATCTACATTTTAGGGCACCTGGGTGGCTCAGTTGGTCTGCCTTCAGCTTAGGTCATGTTCCTGGGGTCCTGGGATTGAGTTCCACATCAGGCTCCCTGCTCAGCGGGGAGTCTGCTTTTCTCTGCCCCCTGCCCCTCATCCCACTCGTGTGCTCCCTCTCTCTCGCTTTCTCTCTCTCGAATAAATAAATAAAATATTTAAAAACAAATAAAGTATCTACATTTTAAAGGCCTGGTCTCTATTGACTGTACACATTTAAACCCTAGATGATCGATTATTGTCTATTGAGTAAATACATGAGCCACAAGCCACATCTCAGGTCATTTTCCCCATGAAGTTAGTCTCAGTTCCCTTATACACACTACTGAAAAAATATAAAACAATATATAAAGGACTATTTCCTCATAATTTATAAGTGCATAGGATATTTAAAGACCAAGAAGCATTTGTATATGGAAACCTGTTACAAATTTAGAATTGTTTTCTCATTTTGTGTTTAAATATTTAACATAATGCAGAAAAAGTGAGAACTCGCAACTGCCTTCGTCACATATGAATGGATAGAATTATTTTTATTGCAATATTAAAGTAAAAGCTTCTATGACTTGTCAAATCTGATAGTAGTACTTACTATATTACTTCTTTGAGACTATGGACTACTAAAATAATTACAGCTTCTAAAAATACAATTTCTTTCACATCTTAGGAGAACTTGTATAAACAATTCACTTAGAAATCATACCTAAAGGATACTCATTGCTATTCTTCTTAAATGAATTTTAAGTAAATGGAAATTCAAAGCTATTGACTCTGTATGTTTATTAACAATCTTATCAACTGTTCTCTGCATATAGTGTACCTAACACCAGGCTTACACTTTGTGAATTCAAACAAGTCATGAGAGGGGCACCTGGGTGGCTCAGTCAGTTAAATATCCGACTTTTGATTTAGGCTCAAGTCATGATCTCATGGTGGTGAGTTCGAGCTCCCCCAGTATTGGGCTCGCAGGCTGGGTATGGAGCCTGCTTAAGATTCTTTCTCTCCCTCTCCCTCTGCCCCTTCCCATCCCCTCTCTCTGTCTCTCTCTTTCAAAACAAACAAACAAACCAAGAAATTTGTTTTTTTGAATAAAGTTTTCAAAATAATCCAGCTTAACATTTACTACCTGCTTAAACCTTACTATGTGGATACTTTTTATAAACACTCTCTTATCTATATTCTATTCTCAAAAGAATGTGCTTTAGGAGATTAAATTGGGAGAAGTTGGACAGGGTGTTTTGAAGAGATTTCTTTCCTTTTTTTACCACCACATGATTTATTTAACTGAGGTGTAATTTACATACAACAAAAAGCAGATTTTAAGTGTTACGGATCATAGAGTAGTTTGTGTTTAACTGTATAAGAAACTGCCAAACATTTTTCCAAAGTCATCATGCGATTTTACAATCTTACCATGAAAGCATGAGAACTGAAATTGCTCTATGCCCTTGCCAACATCTGACATTTCCAAACTTTTAATTTTATTCTTTCTAGTCAGTGTATGGTGGGAACACACGAACATGTTTGTCCCTGGAAAAAATGATGCTGAGATATTTTAATAATTTTACTGGCCAGTCACATGCTTTCTTTGTGAAGCATGTATTCAATTTCTCCACTTTTTAAATTTTACTTTTCATTTTATTATTACACTGCATGAATTTTTCCATATATTCTGAAACACAAGTTGTTTCTCAGATGAATAAAATGTGAATATTTTTACGATAATAGTTTGTAGACTTTTCATTAATCTTCTTTGCTTTCTAATGCTCGTACTATAGAATACATTGTACAACTATTGCCTACTTGGGGAATCCTAATAATGACCAAAAAAGTAATTCAAAATAATGAAAATATTTTTTCCCCAGATGGCTAGGAGATTCAAGCAGAACACCACATGTACTCGTTGGTCCCTTATCTGCTATCTGTCCAGATGATAGGAAATTGGAGGCTGAGTGAACCCAACGGTAACTTGGAATGATATGTTTCTTCCAGCTCCACAAGTGTGTCATGCTTTTATTTTGAAGTCTCCCCAAAGTTTTCCAATTCAGAAACATAGACTATCTCTCCCTTTATTGAGATAGTCTTTGATTTCTTTCTTTAGGGTTTTATAGTTTTCTGCAAACAGATCTATTTATATCTGCCTGCCTACTCCTTACCGTGTCAGATTTATATTTAGCAGTTCTTTTTTTTTTAATTGCTCTTGTGAGTGGTAGTCTAAAATTTAAAACTCTGAGTAAAAATTTTTGTTTACTATTGATAATGTAATACTATTGGTATGTATACCAATAGTATTGGTATAGCAATATTGTGTATTAATCACACATAGTGTTGTAATTGTTTATTAGCACCTGGGATTATTTTGTAATCTGGTGGGGGAGGTCATTTTTGTTTATTTTTCATAGATAAATCATGGTGAGTAAGAGGGATGGTTTTCTTTCTTTCTTTCCAATATGAATATTTTAAATTTATTTTTCTTGTTTTATGGCCCCAACAAAGACTTTCATTGATTAAACAATGTTGAATCATAGTAGTGAGAGAGAGTACATAGTAGTGAGAGAACGTACAGAGCAGTGAGAGGGAGTATTTGTTGCAGACATGAGGTCCCTGGGCGATTTTGTAGCACTATGGTGAGGAAGGAAGTACAAAGTCATGCACACACACGCATGATGATGATGTGGGTATATCACGAGGACACAAGAGCCAAGTGAAAGAGCTCCTGATGACCAAAGCTGGAGCCATTTGAGAAAATAAGTAAAATATTATACCCAAGGTAGAAAATAAGTATTCATGAGTACATACTGATACATATATAAGGGACTGAGTAAATGAATAAATGGAGAGCATAGACAAAACTGCTACGCAGAAGAATTGTGAAGAATTGCGTAGATACTCTACCCTCAAGGAAGTGGAGGATAACTCCATACTTTTTAGGTGTGGGCTGCTCATAGTAACTTCCAAAGGGAATGGGTGAAAAAGAATAAGTTTACAGTGTTGAAACCTGACAAACACTAGCTCAGCTAGGTGATCAGGTTAGCATGAATAGTGATGTCATTTTAGTAACATGTACACTTGCAATGATGTGATAAGCATAGTGTTTTACCTCCATGATTTTCCTCCCCAAGACCTATAACCTATAGGTTAGTTGTACTATAATTCCCTGTCGGTACCTCTCACAACTGTTATGGTCAACAGAAATGAGGAAAGTCTGAGAAATCATCACACCAAGAAGAGCCTCAGGAGATGTAACAACTAGAAATAATGTGGTATCCTAGATGGGATTTGGGAAAATTCATAAAAACTTAGAAAAGCTGAATAAAATTGACTTTAAATATAATGAATCAATATTGGTTAATTAATTGTGAAAAATTTACCATTCTATTGTAAGTTTTTAGTAATAAAGGGAACAGGGTATGAGATATTCAGGAATTCTCTGTACTAACTTTGTGTGTTTTTTTTCCTAAATCTTAAATCTATTCTAAAATAAAGACAAAATATATAGATAAAATATAGATTAAAAATATATAGATTATCCATATTGCCATTACAATTCCACCAAGTTTTAATGTTTTGCTAAAATAAGTTCATATTTTTAATGACATAGAATAGTACAGATGCTAGGTAAGTCTATTGAATACTGCTCTCTAATACCTACAGGTTTCACTTACATAAGTTTGAAGTTTATCAAGCTTATGAATGTTCATATATTATCACACCATATATATGTATACATTAAAAACATAATGCTAGGGGCACCTGGGTGGTTCAGTCGGTTAAGCATCTGACTCTTGATTTTGGCTCAGTTAATGATCTCAGGATCCTGAGATCCAGCCCTGAGTCCGGCTATGTGCTGAACATGGAGCCTGCTTAAAATTCTTTCTTTCCTTCTCTTTCTTCCCCTCCTGCTTGCTCTCTTTCTCTCTCTCCAAAAATTTTTTTTTAAAAATTAGAATGATATTATTTTCTATTTCTAAAACTTTGTAGGAATGTTACTATATTGTACAAGTCATAATGTGGCTTGCTTTTTATGTAAAATGTGTGCTCAGTTTGAGTTATTTGTCATGTCACATATAACTAGTTCAATAATTTCATTGTTGACAGTGTTTCTTTGTATGGATCTACTATAATATATAGTTACTACTTCTCCAGTTAATGGGTATTTTGAGGATTTTCCAGTTTCTAACCATTACAAAAAGTTGTAGGAACATATTTATCCTCCTCCTGCATGTTTATGTGACATCTCTATTTAAAAGTATAATTTTGATGTAAAGGATATTCATTTTAAAATGCATTAGATATTTCCAAATTGTGCTCCAGCTGGTGAAAAGAGTAGGAAATTTACTTTTTCCACATTTTCATTAATATTTGGAGGTACACAGGTTTTACTCCAGTAGATATAAAGTATTTTTTATGTGTTTTCTAATTATTTTCTAATTATTTATTTTCTATTTCTAATTACTTAAGCATTTATTAATGTTTTGCTTCTTTTTTCTATTTAATTATTAGCAAATTCATATAATTTTGTTTACTTTCAAATATATCCATCTCTGACTTTTGAATGTTAATTATAAAATCTGAATATTAATCCTTTATTGGTTAAAGGAGAGCAAGTATGTTCTCATAGTGTGTTCTATTGTATTTTTAAATGCTGTTTGTGCTATCTATGGAGGTATGGTTGTTTCTGCTTTATTTTATTTATTTATTTATTTATTTATTTATTTATTTATTTTGGTAGTGAATTATTTATTTTTTTGACTTAAAAATTTTCTCTTCATATCTGCCTTTTTTATTTAGTTCAACTAATTAACATATAATGTGTTATTAGTTTCAGAGGTAGAGGTCAGTGATTCATCAATCTTATGTAATACCCAGTTCCCATTATATCACGTGCCCTCCTTAATGTCCATCACCCAGTTACCCCATCCCCCTACCCCCAGCCCTCTAGCAACCCTCAGTTGGTTTCCTATGATTAAGAGTCTCTTATGTTTTGTCTCCCTCTCTGATTTCACCTTGTTTTATTTTTTCCCCTTTTCCCCTATGATCCCGTTTTGTTTCTTAAATTCCACATTTGAGTGAGATCATATGATAGTTGTCTTTCTCTGGTCAACTTATTCTGCTTAGCATAATGCCCTCTAGTTCCACCCACATCGTTGCAAATGGCAAGATTTCACTTTCTTTGATGGTTGAATAGTATTCCATTGTATATATACCACATCTTCTTTATCCATTTATCTGTCAGTGGACATTGGCACTTTCCATGGTTTGGCTATTGTGGACATGCTGCTATAAACATTGGGGTACAGGGGCCCCTTCATATCGTTACATTTGTATCTTTGGGGTAAATCCCTAGTAGTGCAATTGCTGGGTCGTAGGGTAGCTCTATTTCAACTTTTTTATGAACCCCCATACTGTTTTCCTGAGGAGCTGCACCAGCTTGCATTCCCATGTTTCTATTTTAATGTAGTCAAATTTATCTACTTTACGATTTATATTTCTTGAGTCTTGTTTAAAGAATTTCCAAACTCAACGTTACAAAATATTTTTCTATGTATTTTTATTTAAAGTTTCAAAATTTTATTTTTTTAAATTTATATCACATTGAGTCAATAATTTTTTAACTCAATTTTTTAAAATAATTCTGATAGTTTAATTTGTTGATCCTCCTGGATATTTTGCTAAGATATTTATATCATAAATAGGGACAATTTATATTTTTTACACCACTTCTGTCTTTTATCTCTATAATGCAATGTCTGAGACTTCCCGTTAGAAGGATGAATAAAATCTAGTTTCTGACTTGGGCCATCAAATATGTCATTCACTATAGCTCTATGCACCAAGACATAACAATAGTTTTATCTGAAATTGACATTGCTTTACATTCCTGGGACTAAGCACTGATTTGTCAGAATGTAGTTTACCTGTGTGCATACGTGTACACCTGTACATGTTCTATAATATTGAACTTGATTTGTTAATATTTTATTTTGGATTTTTGCATGAGTTCTTCAGGGAAACTGGTATCAAATTTTCTTTGCTGTTCTTGTCTGATTTTGTTATTGAGCTTATACTAGCCTCATAAACTGAATACTTACCTTTTTTTAAAATTTATTGTCTGAAATTGTATGAAATTAGGAACATCTGTTCCTTGACAGTAAAGTCATCTGTGCCGAGTGTGGCTTTTGTAAGAAAAAGGCTTATGATTACAGATTCAATTTTTGTTCAAGTTCTTTTTGGAATATTCAAGTTGTTGTTTTCAGGACATTTTTATAGTTTCTATATTTTCTCAATATTCCATTAATCAATTTTATTTGCACTGTTAAACTCATTGACAGAAAAATTTTCAAATTAATATATATGACTTTCAGAATTCTACTGTATTTAAAATCATAACCCCCTTTGCTCTAAATCTTTTTGTGGCTTTTCTTTCTTGATTAGTAATGTTAATATTTTACTCTTGCTACCATAATTTCTAGGTTTCTACCATAAAGTGTAGTCTTTTTTTCTTTTACCTCTCTCAGCTTTGTTTTTCAAATAAATGCATTGTAAGTTATAAATTTGCCACTAATTACCAGGTTTCTGTTTTTCACAAATTCTGATGTACTACACTTTAGTTTTGTTCTACTTTGTATATAATCTACAATTGTCATCGCAGTTTCCTTTAGCACCCTTGAGGTATTTAATATGCATTTATATCTTCAAACATATTTTTGCTATTGTTGCTTATTTCTAATGTCACCGCATTGAAATATAACTATATGAATTATATTGACTCTTCTTTCATAAGTGAAAATAAACTAATACAATATTTTTTTTTAAAGATTTTATTTATTTATTTGACAGAGAGAGAGAGACAGCCAGCGAGAGAGGGAACACAAGCAGGGCGATCCCACAACGCCGGGATCACGCCCTGAGCCAAAGGCAGACGCTTGGGCTCGATCCCACAACGCCGGGATCACGCCCTGAGCCAAAGGCAGACGCTTAACCGCTGTGCCACCCAGGCGCCCCTAATACAATATTTTTTGCAAAGTGTTCTGCACTTTGGAGGGAGAAGTCCTATGTAAATAGTCATTAATTTCAAATATATTATAGCTTTCTGATTAATTTTCTTCATATCTACTGACTACTTTTCCTGGCTGATATATCAATTTCAATTTCGAATGGATATGTGCTTAAAAAAATAACTTTCCTGTGATTGCTGATTTATTAATTGCTTCTTGAAATTTTTTATCTCATACTTCATATATTTGAATGCTGTGATATTAAATGATTATATATTCATGATTTTTATGTCTCCTTGAAGGATTTGTATTTTTTTCCTTTTACTGTTATATAGTGCCAAGTGTAATATTCACTAAGACTTCCACCATGAAGTGCATTTTATCTGACATTAATATTGCTACACCTTGCATTTTTTTGCCAACGTTTATATGGCATATCTGCTTTCATACCTCTATTATCACATATATATTCTGTGCTTGTTTTATTTTGTCTCATAAGTAGAATATAGCAGATTTTGTATTACTGGAGTTGTTTTTAATACAATCTGATGTTTTAATATGCAAATTTAATATCGCATGTGTATATACAAATATAACATATGATGTATAACAACTATAACCATATTACAAATATAAAATATGTTATGCATGTTATATACCAACTTAATTAGCGTATGTTTTCCATTTATTTGCTTTCTCTCTACACCTCCCTACCTTTTTAAAAATTTTGATTAGACTGATAAAATTCTTAATATGCCTCCTCTTCCCTCTTGTGATCTGAAGGATGCAGAGTGTGTTTCCATTATTTTCATGGTGTGATTTACATTTTTAGCACATAGTTAACTGTATGTATATTTAACAAAGTTAAGGGAACTTCATGCAGTTTCATGAATATTGACATAATGAACTTTCTTTCTTATTTATTTTGTTAATTTTAGTTTTATATAATTATAGTTTTATATAATTTTAAACCCAAAATAATTATTATTAATTATCAGTCAATCTTAATAAAGTCAGCTAGTGGACACTTTCTATGCTCTACAGTGTCTCGCTTGTTTTCTTTTTTCTTTTCAGAGAAGGAGTGTGGCAGACGGAAAGGGAGAGAAAGAATCTTAAAAATCCATGCTGAGCGTGGAGCCCCATGTGGGACTTGATCTCAGGACCTTGAGATCATGACCTAAGCTGAAAGCAAGAGTCAGTTGTTTAACCCACTGAGCCACCCAGGTGCCCTTCTATAGTGTTTCTTATACCATTTTTTCTCTCTTTCTCTATTTTCAATCTTCTCATTTATCAATTCTTTTAGTTTGGGTCAGAGGGTATTAACTCTCTTATTTTTGTGTCTCTTAATATTTTGCTCAGTGCCGAGTGGCAGTTTGGATGGTATGTAATTGTGGAGCTATGTTCTCTTTGCTTTTCCAGGACATTTATCCTTTATCATCTGTCAAGTGGGAAGTCTGTGGTCAGCCTGATTTAATTCTTTGCACATAATCTCTCCTTTCTTTCAGATGGTTTTAATAGCTTCTCTTTATCAGTCATGACATGCAAATTTGCTATAAAATGTGTGGTTGTAAGTTTATATTTACCTTGCTTGTTTCTCAGACTATTCAATCTATGGATTGCTGTATTTCTTAAATTTTGCATATATTTTTTCTATACAAATATTGTTCTATTTTATTTGTTCTACAAATTATATTGTCAACACGAATATTGCTGTTTTATATACAAATATTGTCTGTGACTTTCTTTTTAATTGTAAATAGAATATGAAGCCAGTCCCTTGTTTTCTTTAAAAATATCTTCATCAGAACGTTCACCTGGGTGGTTTAGTCAGTTAGGTGTCTGCCTTCGGCTCAGATCATGATCCCAGTTTCCTGGGATCAAGTCCCATGTTGGACTCCTGGCTCAGCAGGGAGTCTGCTTCTCCCTCTCTCCCTGCTTGTGCTCTCTCTCTCTCTCTCTCTGACAAATAAATAAAATCTTTTAAAAAATATATATCTTTATCACTCTTGATTTTTTGGGGGGGAAAGAGGTACATCAAGTACTTAGGATAAATTCACCACTTCTTTCACTGGGTTCAAGCTAGTTTATTGCACCTACAACGTGTTTTCTGCACTCTGAGTTTATTAGACTAGGTTTAATTTTAAGTTCTATGTAGGTTTTTTTAAAGTAAATTTATGTTCTAATCCTTGATTCTATAGGGTCTTTTTATTAACTTTGGATCCACTTATAAAGTGTGAAATTTGGGTTTCAAGTTCCTTTTGTGTGGGATTTTTTGGTTTGTTTATGTGGGGTTCTTTGTTTTTCTCTCATTTCTTTGTCCAAATTTCGCAGTTTCCTAGGCTGGATACTGATCTCCCAGTCCAGAAATAAGTCACATAGTAGCATTTGAAGTTTATCCTCTACAGCAACCTTGGATTCTTGCTTGAGTCCCCTTCACTCCAAGTAATTCCAGTCTTCCGGGGATAATGGTAAATACAGGACAGCAAAGGATGTGATGGGATTTCAGTGGTTTTCTTCTAAACAATGATGCCAGAATAGACTGGATATCACATGATTCAGCTCCTACCATTGATGCCAACCATTTAGAGAGAGAATAAATGGAGCAGCAGTGTGAATTAATTCCATATGTCTAACATGTAGATTCAAATTAGCCCTTTGTGACTACTTTTTTTCTTCTTCTTTAAAAACACAAACTCTTCTTATATTCTCCTTAGATTTTCCCCCAAGATAGAACTGGATGGAGAAGTGTTAATTGCTGCTCATTTAAATGAATGGCTTTTTTTTTCTTCTTACAATTTTATTAACAAAAGTTAGGGTCATCAAGTCAGGACAAAATATAGTACTGACTTGGGTAGTTTTTGATTAAAATTCAAAGTCTACTCTTCAGACTGTCGTTACACTTTTGATTCCTCAATGCTTAGATTAAAAGAATGTAAGCTATTTCATAATTTTGCCTGTTGTCTCTTTCAAAGGTAGTAGTTGGTTGTGTTGTTGTTGTTTGTTTTTGCTTTCTCTCTTGTGAGGAGGCATTGTTGAACAGAAGAGTTTCTCCTGAATATACTATCTTAAATTCTTTCACTGGGAATGATTAAATACCACCCCTTACCTCCTGTTTAGTGTAAATACCACATATGACCAATATGTCCTACTCAAAAGGTGAGACTGGGGATATCCCAGGTCTAGTTACATAACCAGTGGAATATTTGGATCAAATTTCGCTGTCAAGTTGTGTATTTGTTCCTTCTTCTCTCTATGCTCTCAGTTGTCAGTTTACTGAAAACTAAAACCCAACTAAGAGCCCATTTTTTTTCATCCTCAGTCTACATGGTCAGGAGTCGCACCCAAGTTCTTGGTTTCAAGCTTTGTGTCTTGTGGTAACTCCTCATCTCTCTACAGAATTACTAATTCTCTAATACCCACACTCTCTTTACCCCACAGACATGCCACTTCTAGGCACCACCTCCAGAGATCCTTGGCTTTATTCCAGCACCACAGATGGAGTTCCTAATCCACAGAGCTAGGAATCTAATTGCTGAGATTTTCCTTTTGATCTTTGTCAATGTGTTTAAGCTGAATGACTGTACTGAAGTTTCAGCCAGCTTCTGAAAACTGCCCAGTAAAGTGGACTACCCTAGCCTGTTATTTTGCTTTTCTGTCATGATTTTTTTTCAGTCCTCTATCCAGTTTGCTATAAGGATATTTCTTTTATTCCATTTTTACAACAGGGCATTTTTTCTCTAACTGTAGATAATATATAAAAGATCTCCCTTATATTTCCTACTTTAGCCTATAATTCTTTTTTTTATTATTATTTTTTATTATATTATGTTAGTCACCATATAGTAATCCCTGGTTTTTGATGTAAAGTTCGATGACTCATTAGTTGCGTATAACACCCAGTGCACCATGCAATACGTGCCCTCCTTACTACCCATCACCAGCCTATCCCATTCCCCTACCCCCCCCGAAGTCCACAGTTTGTTTCTCAGAGTCCATAGTCTCTCATGCTTCATTCCCCCTTCTGATTACCCCCCCTTTCTTTATCCCTTTCTCCTCCAACCAATCTTCCTAGTTCTTATGCTACATAGATGAGAGAAACCATATAATTGTCTTTCTCTGCTTGACTTATTTCACTCAGCATTATCTCCTCCAGTGCCGTCCATGTTAGTGGCTGTACCAACTTGCATTCCCACCAACAATGTAGGAGGGATCCCCTTTCTCCACATCCTCTCCAACAATTGTTGTTTCTTGCCTTGTCAATTTTTGCCGTTCTAACTGGCGTAAGGTGGTATCTTAGTGTGGTTTTGATTTGAATTTCCCTGATTAACCTATAATTCTGACTTTCCTTCTTCCTCAGCTCTTTTATGATTGGATATTTCATTTTGTCACAACAATAAATTTACACACTTATATAATTTATATCACATAATATATATTTACTATCCAAGGTCTTATGTAATTTAACTGTATGAAACACTCTTAGAACGCAGTTGCATGAAATATGTTGCATACAATGAAGTTATCTTGTTTTGTGAAAAGCCCAGGCTTTATTTTTCTTTGAATAATGGTTCTCACTATGAACTTTAGTTCATCTAGGCTCATAAATACTTGCACTCATAAAAATTATTTCTTTTAAATAAAAAACAAAACACCTTGTTTCTCTTTATCTTCCAAAATAAACCTGCATTTGTCTATAAAACTTTTAGCCCAGTGAGAATCGTATACGTCTCCCAAGGTACTTGTCTTTGCTGCTATTGATTTGGAAGAGCAATCTTTTCTTTTTTAAGAAGATTATTTTTACTTTTTTTTCGTAGGAGAGGAAGACGTCAGAAAGTGAACCAACATCTTTACAGAACAATGCGGGTAAAGTTTGGAATACTCATTAACATTTAAAAATTGTGAAAAACCTAATTTTATGCTTGGGACTTTTACCATTATCTTCTAAAACCTTTTATAAATGCCACCTCCCACTCTCACTAGCTCTTTATTAGTGATCTTTAAAAAAACATCCAGATGTGTATAAGTTCATAACCAAATACACTGACTATCTAAATGAGCAAATGCAGGTTTTACTTCTGGAGAATTTGCATTATTAATATGTGTTATATCTTTCTGCTTTTCAGAGATGCACCTGTATGCTACTGCCATCTGGTATCATTTTACATTTTCTACTGCATAAGATTTTCCATTTCATTTAAACTTTAAAGACCAAAATATAAAGGACAAGCTTATATAGCTTATCCTTTGTCCATCTATATTTCAAAATAGTTACTTGAAAAATAAACATCCAGGGTAGTGAATCATTATATATATATATATATATTATATATATATATATATATATGACTTATATTCAACCAATAAAACTTAATTTTAATCGGCATTCTCTAAACTGATGATGCTACTTCCTTAAAAAAATACCAATGACTGTTACATATGTTATAAATTCATGTGTTTTACTAGTCCTCTAAGACACTCATTATTCATCCATTTCCCAATGAATAAAGTTGATTACAGAACACCGCATGACATACAAAAGGCAGCCAAGAGTTGAATGTAGAGCTGATTCTAAAGACCATACTCTTCCTTGATAAAAGATAGTTTTAAATTAGTTTTGATTTTATAAAATGATATGAAAATTGGGGTGCCTGGGTGGCTTAGTCAGTTAAGTGTTGAGCTCTTGATTTTGGCTCAGGTCATGATCTCAGGGTCATGAGATCAAGCCCCAGGCTTAAGATTCTCTCTCCCTCTCTCTCTGCCCTACTCTTGCTCCACTCACACTCTTTCTCTCTCAAAAACAAACAAAACAAAGAATCCTCCCTGCTAAAACAACACAGTGACTTCCAAACACATCTGATAATAAAACCCAAACACCTTACCTGAATCACCTGTCTGCTGACTTTCTGCCCTCCCCTTTTCTACTCTCCACCATCTCAGTAGTCTAAAGACACATTGTCCAATATACCTCAGATGCTTTCTTCCCCATGTATGAATGCTGTTCTTTTTGCCTAAAATGTTGTTCCTGCAGATTTTCCAATTGCTTATTCATTCCCATCATTTAGGTTTTTATGTTATTATCACTCTATCAGACAGTCTGTCCCTGATTATTCTATCACCTCTGCTACTGTGTATTCACCCCATTACCTTATTTTAATTTTTATGACATTTATTATTACAGGAAATTTTATTACATATTCTATTATTAATGTGTTTACTGTCTACCTTCCTCATTAGAATATAAAGCTATAAAAAAATAAACAGGCTGTTAAGTCATTGCAGTATCCCTAAAATAATGTTTGACCCATAACAGAATTCGGGAAATATTTGAAGGGAATAGTGGTTATTCCCGAGGTGATTGTGATTTTCTACTAGTTAGTCTTCTTGCTAACCTTGTGACTTTGGTTAAGTCTTGCAGACTCTTTATTCCCAAAGTTACACTTCTGTAAAAAGAAAGAAGATTAAAAAATAATGCCTGTACTACTCAATTCTTAGAGTTATCATGAGGATATGATGAGATAATTTGGGGAAAGTGCTTTGAGAATTGTAAAAATTATAGGCATATAAAATGCCATTGTTGTCCAGATTTGCCATCAACTTAGTACATGTCCTGCAATCATTCCCAGGATCCACATTTATATAATTTGGGAAATGTGAATGCCATAGAGCTTCCTGGCTCTTGAAGGGCTTATAAATCCAACCATTATTATTAAATCTTACTTGGCTGTATCTGACTGGTTTTATATTAAAAGCTAATGTGCAAACAATTAGACTTAGCAATGACAGGAAAAATATGAGAAAACTGGGGGCTATGGAGGAGCAGCTGTGAATTTTTACATTTGATCAGTAGAACATTTATTTACCACGGAGGTATTGGTAATATATCTAACATGCAAGTTTATAAAACCAAGTGTACGATATATTTAACAAGCACTCTCTCCTAGGAGGTAGGTAAAGAGTCAAGAAATTATCATCATTTGGATGTAATATATCTATTATCTATCATTATTTAATAGAGGAAAACAAGAGAAGATTACACAAATATGCTAAGCTTTATTAAGCAGTTATTTATAATATACAATAACTCTCTTAAATTTAATTTAATAGTACCTGATCAACTATATTCTACACAGATCTAAGTACCCATTCTTTTGTAAACCTCACATGATATCATTACTAAACTGATATATTTTTTTCAAAATAACTGTTGGTCACAATAGCAGCGGACATACCCTATGCAGTGCTTATTATTTCAATTTGACTAGTTTATTAGACCAGTTCAATCTTCAGATCATCTAAAAGTACACATTTTTAAAGGATAATATCATTAATGACAGATTAGCAAAGGAAAGGTTAACCGGTTGTTCTTTCCCTCAAACAAGAACTGACCGTCTTGAACTCAGCATATTTTATTTAATTTGACTCTTTAACTGTATATAATGTTTTAACTTATTTTTACCTCACATAGTACCAAGAATTCGAACCAAAACAGCCTGTAGTACATACTACCAATAACTAAACAAAAGTTAGAGATATTTGCTTATACTCAGTTTGGATAAGGTAAGGCTGGGCTTTCCCAGCTTCAGGAAAATACAGTCATGTGATCTTTTCCTCCATTCCAATGTCTCCATTACGCCAACAGGTCAACATTATGTAATTGTTTTTCTAACTGTTGTGCTATTTCCTGTAACCACCTATCCCAACTAAAATGCCAGTAGCATTTTTATTCACTAATGTTATGAACTCCTGTCTCACAAACTATCATCATCATATGGAAAGTCCTTATCTTCAGTATTGAATATCATCGTTTGTTTTTGTTTTGTTTCACCTACAAAAGGCATTGTGAAGCAAATTTCAAACTTTCTGATTGTGATGGTTAATTTTATGTGCTAACTTGACTAGGTTCAGGGATGTCCAGATAGACAGTGAAAATTTTTTTCTGGGTGTATCTGTGAGTGTGTTTCTGTAAGAGATTAGCATTTGAATTGGTAGACTGAGTAAAGAAGATCACCCTCACCAGTGCCATTGGGCGTCATCCAATTGGTAGAGGGCCTGAATAGATCATCCAATCTGTAGAGAGCCTGAATGGATGATCCAATCTGTAGAGAGCCTGAACAGATCAAAAAGACAAAGGAAGAAAGGATTTGCTCTGTGCTTGAGCTGGGACATCCATCTTCTTGGGCTTCCAGTGGCAAAGAACAGATCATGGAACTTCTCAGCCTCCATAACTGCATAAGCCAAACCTTCAAAATAAATCTCTTTCTATATATCTATATGTATATACTTTTGGCTTTGTTTCGCTGAAAGCACTCACTAATATACTGCCTTTTGTGAACCTCATTTATTTTTTAAACCAACATCTGACTTTGTTTTACAAATGGAAGATATTGGTAGTTTTCTATTTACCAAATTAAATGGTCTTAGTTCCTTCTTATTAACAAGGTTCAAATAAAAGTGCAAATTTCAAACAGAGTAGCACCGCCAAGATGATGTTTATAATGAACACAATGAAAATTTAAGCTCTTAACAAGTTCTAACTTTTCACAGAAGTAAGGTTTTCTGTGGAATGAGTGGTGTTTCAGCAATTATGCAATTAAAACTTCTAAGACAAATCTCCTTTTAATAATACTGGCTTAGGTCTAGAAGAGACTGTGGAAAGTTTAGTCCTTCAAGCATTAGATCAGAACTAGTGGGATCTAAAATAATAGTCGAGATTTCATTGATATATCAAACCATAGACACAACTATGGGTGGGGGAGGGGGATAGCACATAACCTGATCGCTTTGATGTGCTCTAAGCACCAATCTGGCTGCATTCTGACTTAGCTCCTAACTTACATTTACTTAGAAGTTGCCTACTAAGTTATAGCTAAATTATTATTTTTAAATTTTTTTAAGATTTTATTTATTTATTTGACAGAAAGAGAGAGTACAAGCAGGAGGTGCAGCAGGCAGAGGGAGAGGGAGAAGCAGGCTCTCCACTGAGGAGGGAGCCTGATGCAGGGCTCAACCCCAGGACCCTGGAGTCATGACCTGAGCTGAAGATAGACGCTTAACCACTGAGCCACCCAGGAGTGCCAGTTATAGTTAAATTAATGACTACTGGAGGGAGGCAAGATGGAAAATAGAAGAGGCAAACAGGACATTTACAAGGACTAAAGACATTAAAGGTTTTAAGTTTCTTGGGACAAAGAAGTGTTTGAGAAGCAAAGATGAAATAAATATCCCACCAAGATGCAACTAGGAGCAATTCCACAAAGATGAAATGTACTGTATATCTCATGCATTATGCCTTCCTCCAGCATTGCCATTTTGACAGTGATATATTTTTGGAATATTTCTTTCTTTATACTAATTTTCAAACTATGTTTATGTTTACTCGCATTTATTTATGTTTTATAACTTGAATCATTAAGGCTGAGTTTCAAATTAAGCTGAATCTAAGAATGGCAGATGAACAAGGAAATATTTGCTCTATTCCATATTTTGAACACATAATCTCTAATTATATTCAAATCTTGATAAATACTGTTCACCATTACTTTTTCTTTTAAGTTGTCATTTTTAAGCATATCTTTACAAAGTAATTGATAAGATTACTTTTCCTTTCTTTTCAGTTAAACATAAAATGCATAAAGAGGAAAAAAGCAATTGAGCACTAACAAGAATTCCACATACTGTTTTGAACTCAGAAGTTTGAAAAGCCGCCCATTTATAGGAACAAGCCATCATAGCTGACCAAGAAAGCAGTGTTGCACTATTTAATGACAGCCCTGTGACTGTGATTTAGCTTTCCAAAGAACACTAAAGAATATGTTGATTTTCAAAGTCATAGAAACAAAGGTCTATCATCTGCTAAAATATAGAAAGTATTTTTTAAGGTCTGTGAAAAATGTTCTAATTCATTGCAAGCCTGAACTCAAGATAGAAGTAGAGTATACTAGGGGCACCTGGGTGGCTCAGTCATTAAGCATCTGCCTTCAGCTCAGGGCGTGATCCCGGCGTTGTGGGATCAAGCCCCACATCAGGCTACTCTGCTGGAAGCCTGCTTCTTTCTCTCCCACTCCCCCTGCTTGTGTTCCCTCTCTCACTGGCTGCCTCTATCTCTGTCAAATAGATAAATAAAATCTTAAAAAAAAAAACAAACACAGTAGAGTATACTAAAGGACTAGCATCCACCATTTAAATAATAGATTTTAAATCTATATTTCCCAGGATCTTCTAGCTTCCATTGTGTCTGTTGAAGGCTGAGCTATCAGTTTTGTTGTTGTTCCTTTAAAAAGAATATAACTCTGATCATTTTTTTTTCATGTTGCTTAAATTTATTTTATAGATAATGAAATAAGTCCTAGAAAGATTAAGTGAAAGAGGGGTAAATTGAAATGTTCTCTAGGAATTTAGAAAAAAGGATAATCAGATTTCTTGCTGAATATTAAAATTCAAAATTACTACATAAATGATCTGAACAGATACATACAAACATACCTTAAATAAAATGACTATTAGGTCACCACAGCATTAGGATGATCCTTGGTTTTTCAGTAGCTCGAGTTTATTACAATTACAATATGTAATGTATGTTGAAACTGTGGTTGAGGTAACTCGTCAATAAAAAGTAAAAGGCGACTGTTATTAAAATATGAGTTTCATTTAATTTTCTCTCTTGGACCCTTCTAGAACACTCAATTTAAATATCTCACATATTTCTAAATATCTCACACATTTCCAGTATGCCTCGTGCATCTTTTATTCTTGTACGTGTGCATATGTATGTACGCGTGTTTGTGGTTTTTGGCATATTTTTTATTATTTCTGATTCAGCAGAATATTGTCTACGCTTCTACACTACCGTGCACTACTCCACTCTTCTGCACTGTTAATCTATCAACTTATTGAATTACTTTGTCATTAAACCCATCTACTTAGTTCTTAATTTCATTTACTGCATTTTACCATTCTCAATTTTTTAATTACTTGCTTTCTATAATTTCCAAACCTCTGCATATTTGAAATAAATGTATTTGTTGGAATTAATTCAGCCTACTATAGTTATATTTAGGAACCAAGGTAAAAAGATTACGTGGAAGCTCTTTTTAGACTACTTTCTTTGAAATTCTTCATCTTGCCGTCTGTATTTTGCGTGAATCACATAAATGAAAAGAATGTGTTTTATAATTGAAAATTGCAAATCTTTGTAAAAAATAAGTTGCATTTTATCTTTTTTTTTCTACTCTTGGTTCCCCCCTTTTTAAATTTTATTTATTTATTTATTTAAGATTTAATTTATTTATTTGACAGAGATAGAGACAGCCAGCGAGAGAGGGAACACAAGCAGGGGGAGTGGGAGAGGAAGAAAGGCTCCCAGCGGAGGAGCCTGATGTGGGGCTCGATCCCATAACGCCGGGATCACGCCCTGAGCTGAAGGCAGACACTTGAACGCTGTGCCACCCAGGCGCCCCCCCCCCCTTTTAATGCCTGGTTATTTTTGAGGGAATTCCAGATTCTTTGTATAAAACAGTGTAGAGTCCCTGAAAGATGCTAACTCTATGTTTCTTTGTAAGTTTGCTTCTCCAAAATTGGAATAGGAAAAATTACCTTAATTCAGACAAGTACTGAATGTATTTGAGTCTGGCAACATTCCTCATAATGCTTGGTCTGCCTGTGTACCACTGCTCAGCTGTAGCCCGCCAAGACCCTTTACTTCTTGGAAGTTCTTAATTCTAAATTGGTCTAGTCTGTGCCATGAGGCCCCAGAAAAATTGACTGTCATTTTTTGTATCTTTTTGGTTGACGTTTTTAGCCTCTTGCCTTGTGAAGCTTAAGATTCACCAAGTGCCTCAGGAGAAGAGAGTTGAATACTTACACGCTTCCTTATAACCCTCTCCTCCCCAGAAAAATGGATGCTCATGTCATGTATACCCTGGCATTTCAAAAATTTATATTTCTTGAAACCAGACCCACAACATAGAAGAAAATTCTGTTGGATTCTTATATGCTTCCTGGATTGTCAAGTGTTGGTCCTACATCAAGAATTGACAAATGACCCATGAGAAAAAGTTAAAAAAAAAATGTACTCATGTTTTTATTGTTCTTCTCTTCAGCTCGTCCTTTAAAGCTCTGGCTGCCTCAGCAGCCTTCACATACTTTCAAACAAATTTTTCTGACATATCAAGCTTTCCTAGCTGTTCCTAGAAAGAGTTTTGGTCTTCGTATTCTATCATAGATAGAAACCGAAGTTTCCAAATCAATTTAAATTGTTATATTTTTACATCTCAGGAGATACCCGAAAAGGATAAGGGGAGATTTTATGATTCATGAGAATCTAAAATAGGCCATGTTGCATATCTCATGTAATTTCATTTAATTTAATATCTTTAATCAAGCCCTTTTCAGGAATTACTGATTTTACAGTTAAAACGAGTGGCATGTATTCAATACTTGTCTTTCAAGATACATTCAGGTAGTATAGTAGGAGCTATATTGCAACCAAATCTGAGTTAGTCCTACATGCCATCCACTACATCATTGTTTTAAATTAGCTCCACTGAGCAACACTGATTTCAACCAATATGCTTTATCCATCCATGCAATAGACAGTGACCTTAGACTGACTTTTATTATTATGGAGGGCAAAAGGACATTCAATATGTATTTGTGACCCAGGGACCTTTGTTATATTAATCCTGTTTAAAAATGATTTATTTTAGTTTAAAATTTGTTCTCTCTCGGCCACTTGTGAATGAAGAAACAGTATAAAATATACTCCTCTTAATGTTTCCTATTACTTTTCCAATCATCTTTTTATTCTATAAAATGAGATTCTCTAAATACTGCATTTCTCACTGAGTTAATTTTCTACCCATCACCATTATTATTGCTTTGCTTCTCCATCAATATATATTTTTTAATTAAACTACAGAAAGGACATGAACCACACTTAATATATTGGAAAGATTAATATCAGCTCCTATATAAAGCATCCCAACTTATGCATTAAGATCAGATTTTGAGGGGCACCTGGGTGGCACAGCGGTTAAGCCTCTGCCTTCGGCTCAGGGTGTGATCCCAGCGTTATGGGATCGAGCCCCACATCAGGCTCTTCCACTATGAGCCTGCTTCTTCCTCTCCCACTCCCCCTGCTTGTGTTCCCTCTCTCGCTGACTGTCTCTATCTCTGTCAAATAAATAAATAAAATCTTTAAAAAAAAAAAAAAGATCAGATTTTGAAAAAAAAGAGCGTATTTGTACCCTATTCATTATGGACCCTAGATTTTGTTTAAAAATACCATTAAAATTTATCAGAATGGCAGAGCTAAAATTATAATAATCCTTAACTTCTTGGATTTCTGAATATTTATACTTATGTCTCTATGCTCATGATATAAGATCGACACAAGAATATTTGTCAGATTGTTTTGCAATCACACCAAAGAAATGTGATTTAAGCAAAATTATAGGTCATTTTACAGAAGCCACATGATATTTTTTATATTAAATTTTTAAAAACTCATTCCACTTGATAATTTTCCTCATTCCCTTCTGTTAGGGACCAGTTTATTGAGAATAGTAATTTTTAACAAATAAATACATCTTTAATTGACCTAAAATAATTTGGAGATCAGTAAGTGCTTCATAAATTATCTTTCAACTACATATCACAAAATTTCCCCTTCAATTAAGCTGAAATTATAAGTTCCAAATATCAGTTGAAATTGCTTGTTTGTTTGTTTTCTTTACTTACTCATTATCATAGGATGAATGCCTTCTATCCAGGTAAGGGGAGATGCTCATTCAACCCAGGTCAGGGTATGACAGTTCCAGGCTGCTGGGAACAAAGCAACACAAATCTGTCCTTTAAACATTCTTTTCCCAAAAGAGAACTCTCATTTTTCTGCCAAAATAGTTATGTGATCTCCTAATCCTTTACATTACCAATCTTCCCTCCCAACTAGATATAATCATAGGAAAAAAATTCAAAAGAGTTATCAAATATGAAACTGACTTGCATATTATTTGTACTATTACTTGAAATCACATGTAAAGTCCTTTTGGAATATGTGAAGGCTATGCCCCAAACTTCGAATGCTCCATTTCCACTGCCCCACTACACACAAAATGGCATTTAAAAGCAATCATCTTACATAGCTGCATTTTTATTACAGAGACATAAATAAGTAGTGGTTGGTAAAGGAAGTATCTGTGACACTTGAAATAGAGGACTAGCAAACAGTGACTTGCTGCAAGATTCCACTGGTTTAAAAGAAAAAAAAAAGAGAGAGAGAGAGAGAGGGCTAAGAGACTATCTGATGCACTGGGTACACATGGACTGAGGACATGGCTGAGAACTCATTTAATTTAACAGAATCTCATCAGAAATCATCCTTATTGTACAATCTCTGGTAGCTCATGAAAGCTAGAAAGACAACAGAAATAAGTGTAGTATCCTGGTTATATCAACCTGCTTTTGAATATCAGGTTATCGGAAAAACAAAATCCATCAAAATTATTTTTCTGGACACTCTCATGTTTCAAAAGATAGAGAATCAAGACCCCATCTGGAGGTCTAGAGAACAAACTTGAAGAAGCAAGAAAATAAACACACTTCATAGCTAATATAAAATCTTAGTCATTGCTCTCATATTTTCACCTGGTATTTATAATCTTACGAAAGGGTGGAGAGTGACATGCAAATTATTACTAGCAAAATCTAGGACACGAATCTCACCAGTGATGTCCTCTTCATTGTCTCTTTGTCTATGAAATGCTCAACACATTTTTGATTAATCAGAGTGAGAACTCTCTCAATCCATTATAATAGAGCTCTCAGATTCCAATTTAGAGGTCTATCATGTATACAAACAGAAAGCTATTAAATGGATGTTAATGAGCTTATACACAATCATGGTGTTCCACTGTGACTACTGTCATAAATGTTTAGCCATGTCTTGAAAACATCAATTTCAGGTCATTTTTAGAAAGAAAGGCAATAATCTGAAACATTTCCAAATAAAAAAAGTGTATATTTTATAGCAGGTTAGCAGATTTCACAGCATGCTAGGTGATTAACAGCATGTGACATAATGATGTAAGTGTCATGAATGTGTTTACATTCTGTAATGTCAATATTCTATATTGCTGGTGCCTGAACAAAGAAACCAAGTTTAGAGAGGACCTTTGGACCATGTCCATCTTAATATTCAATCAGTTTAGCTATTTGTTATGTTTTTCAATAAAATCATATTTTTCAATCCAATCCACTTAAGCAGTTTCATTTTAAACACACATACATGCATATAGATAAGTATTTGTATATTTAATATATCTGTTGATATAGATATTTGTGATGTAGTATTCATGGAAAGACGTGTGAGCTCCACAGTCAGTATTTTCAACTTAGGAAAATGAGGAGAACTGACATTATCTTTGTGTCTCTTTTTTCTTTTCTTTTACTTGATGACTTCCGAGAAATTTCAAGCTCACCACTCTTTCTCTTTTTTCTTTTACTATTTAAAAAATATTTTCTTCTTTGTTATCTTTGACTCTACAGTTTGGGTCTTAAAATCTTCAGTGATAGACGACCAGAGGAACGTGCTCAGAAACTAAGCGTTTGTTGGATGTAGGGAGCTCTGGAAAGGATATAGGTCAATTAAATTTATTTCATTGATCATAACTCTCCATAAGGGCCATTGTCTTTAGTGTGCCTATTATTTCTTGCTGTGTGCAATCACTGAGAAAATGATCATACAACTTTACTATGTTTAGCAGACTACGGATAGTGATGACAATTTGCTTGTACTTTCTCCTAATATTTCATTTTTCTGAATCTCTTGGGAAGGAGATCTATCAGAATAAGTGTAGTCTGGCTAGTAACTCTTCCAAGTTATTATCATCATTTTTTTTCAAATGGGGACTAGAAAAGCTCTCTGTGCCAAGAGTTTCATCTTTGTGCTTGAACAATCTTTGAATTCCAGAAAGAGGCATCCCCAAAGATCCAGCCAGTAATAACAGTGGGAATTGTGTTGCTGATGTCAAGTTAACCTAGAATGTGACCTGATTTTTATTATGTTCAGTCTAGGAGTGATTCAAACTAGTAGCATAACTATGAAAACTTCATCTCTTCTTAATCTTCTCAACAGCTTAGTTTCTGGGGAAGAAATCAGTCTGGCCATGGCAATCTAGGTCTAAGGCATTTCTTGTATGGTTTGGGGAGGAAAGGTCTCACATATTCCAATAAACACAAAAATATATCAGGAACTCAGAAAGTAGAAAATAAATTGAAGTCAGCAAGTGCTATCAATTGGGTAAAAAATTCTTTGCCAACATTACTTTGGAATTATTTTCACATGGAGTACTGCAAGAAACTATAAAATGTGAACTCTGGAAGCACCAAAATCCTTCAGATATTATTTTAAAAATTGTACAATATGTGTCATTCACAATAAAATGAAACTAAGGTGATATATTCATATACATAAGTATCAGTAATTTTATAAATGTATATTTCCTGTGTTTGCAATTTCTTATGAAATTGTCCATCTATAGAATATTAGCCTGCATTTTCCATATGGAAAACAATTCACTTTCCACCTATAATAAACTGAACTCATTTGGTTTTAAGTAAGTAAATTATAACCTCTCAGAGAACATTATATTTTAAAATGTTGTGATAAGACTAGATATTTTACAGTAACATGGGTTTTTCCTCCTATAATAATTCATACTCGAGGCTGACAGAATTATTGAGTAATTTTCCTTTATATAAGTTTTCTTTTATACAAAACTTATTTTGTTTTTATTTTTATGCCTTAAATATTTGCTAAAATGCATTACATAGTTCACAGATTTCACACAGCCTCTGCCGAGGGATAATTCGCTCACATTTGTATCATTAACTGCTGTGGAAAGTCTCGCTCTTTGGCTGCCTTTAGGAGAGTTTATGAGTGTTTTATGATGTTTCCTGGTTATACTGTATTTTTACAACTGTTGCAAATAGACACAAATGTCGTAAATTACTAAAAAAAAGTTATCCTCGATCCCTCTGAGTTTAATGAGGAACAGTTACAGAAAAGGGAAGTTTGCAAGTGCCACTAAAGTCAGCTTGATGGATTCCACATGCAGAATAAGTTTAGATCTCTGAGTCAGATTTGTTAAACTTCTAATGCACTTTTTATTTGTTTCTTCTCTCTGACACTTTTCTAATGTACCCTTAATTCTGCTTAAATTGATTATTTGCTAATGAATACAGCTATTTTTTTTTACATCAATAGTAAAAAGTAGCTGTCTTTCCAGGTACAACAAACAGGTACATACGCTTCCCTCCAAATCAAATAATTTACATTATACATGTCTAGAAATTCCCCATAACTAAAATCTCTAAAATTTATTAGCATTTTGAGTGGTGGAGTTGAGACATTGTGTAAACGTAATGCTCCATCTAAAAAATAATTTAGAATTATCCTCATACCATCTATTCTATAATCACATAGCTATCATTGGTAACAAACATTTATTTAATGTCAAATATATGCCTGGAATGGTGTTAAGTAATATGGATTCAAAAAATTAAAAGGTGGAAATTAAAATATAGCAGAAGATACATTTATAACTAGCAATAAAAGATAAATCTAATACTTAATTTATGCTTCTGATAATAAAGGTAACAGTGTAATGGAGAAAAGCAGCCTCACAAGGAAAATACCCTTGAGGAAAAAAGGAATTGAACTTTAAATTTTGTAAAAATTGGATTTAAATAATTGAAAATGTGTTCAATGAACTATCTCCAGGAAGAATACCATTAGGTGTCTGCAGGTTTAGCAAATAAGGCTTCATGGGATATTGAAGAATGATTCATAGATTTATACCCTATACTAGAATATACAAAACAATGGATATTCTAGAGATAATATGAGAAACTCAAAGGAACAAGAAATCACCAAACTTTCCAGGATTCAGAGGTTCATTCTATTTAACATTACTTAATTCCTTACTAAATCTGGTACTAAGTAGGGAAACCAATTGGTATAATTGCATTTCTTTTCTTTCTTTCTTTTCAAAATGCTTCTGAACATGCCCGAATTAGAAAAATAATTTAAAATGAAGGCTGGGGGGTGGGGGTGGAGTGAGATAGACCAGCTAGCACAAAAGGCAGAACTATTTGCTTTTAAGTAATTGAGCATTAACTAACAGAGACATGAAAGCAAATACTCGGTGGAATGCCTTAGATGAATTCTCTTATCAACGTCATACAACTCAATAATACAGATCATACTATTAGCCCAGGTTTTTTTTAATTAAAAAAGTGAGCCTTGGTAATATAAACACTTGAGGAAGGTCAAGGAGTTAGTAAAGTGATGGAAAACAACCTCGATCCAGTGAAGTCTGAACCCAGGGCCCAGGTTTTTAACAAATATTCTATAATAGGATATAAGTATAGGGCATTTTGAATTCAAGTTTACCAACTTTGAGTCTTTCTGTATACTGCACGTACTCAAAAAAGGATACTTGTATATATTTAAGGAGTTGTTTTTGAGCTCTTTTTGGTTACTATATTTCATTCAAAAGGAACCTAATCCTATGTTGTTTATGATGCTAACTCTTAGTCAACAACCACACATGATCGTTAGTTTAGGATGAAGGGTACAGAGTACTATTAATAATAAAATCGAATATCAAGAACATCACATAGAACAACTTTCAAAAGGGATTTTCTTTTTTCATACAGTAAATACTTCCAATATTTTAATAAAGATATCTCTGCTGAACTTTTGGGCTAATTTTGTTGATTTGCTTGTCTAACACTATATATAACTAGAGATAAAAGATTTTATATATGTTAGATTTAGGGGGATAACCACTGAAAACAAATTCTTCAGGTTTTGGATGGTATGGAGCTTAGAAAAGTTAATTCATCTGAAAAATAATGTATGAAACGTAATTTACAATATTTCTATTATTTTACTAGAAATTTAAAAAGATATTCTCCTGAACCGCGTCTCTTTCTACTCACAGAGGATTTTTAGTTTCAAATACATACCCTTGTCTTCCTCCACAATTAAAAAGTAAGTGGATATAGCTTATATACAAACTTTTCTTTTTCCAAGCTTGGTACAATAAATAAAAATAATATCTGATTTTGGAAAAGTTAGAACTTTTTAAAGAATGTAAATGAGACAAACACACATCACTGAAATTAGTCTGCATTTTAATTCGTTCAAGGGAAACCGAAAAGATGCCTAAAGGTAAATGCAATTTATGTCTTCTTTGCTCCTATCATAATTGTGTTTTTGTTCTATTGCTCGATGTATTACCATTATCAAACTACTGTATATTTGATTCTTGCCTATGGCAATGCAGTGGCCCCAACTAATAGAAGACAGAGCAGCATCAGGACTACATTAGGAAAGGAATGTTTTATTTAAGGACTCGGCTGGTAACTCACTACCATATTTCCCTTTACAATTTGCTCACTCTAATTGTTAAAACATTTCCTGCTATTTCAGAAGAGCAGAGACCACAAAAGCCTACAGATGAAGTACTACCAGGTTTACACTGAAGGAACAAATTTGTTTTGTGACCTACATTTGAAAGAATTTTTAAGATGTCTTAGATGACTCCTTTCTTTCCTGTCCCTATTAGTTGTTTAGAATTGAACATCGGGGGCGCCTGGGTGGCACAGCGGTTAAGCGTCTGCCTTCGGCTCAGGGCGTGATCCCGGCGTTATGGGATCGAGCCCCACATCAGGCTCCTCTGCTATGAGCCTGCTTCTTCCTCTCCCACTCCCCCTGCTTGTGTTCCCTCTCTCGCTGGCTGTCTCTATCTCTGTCGAATAAATAAATAAAATCTTTAAAAAAAATTCATAAAAAAAAAAAAAAAGAATTGAACATCGAACCTCTTCAGGCTCTGAAATGAGTAATTAATGAAGCATCAGTGTTTGGAAACTTTCTGAATGAAAATCAGCGAAACAGAAAACAGACAAACGAACCTAGAGGCACACAAGCATAAAGAAATGCGGTCTGGAAAATTTCGGATCCAAAAATGGATTTGAGGTGATGGAGCTGTTTTCTCCCAATTTAATAGTTTTAGTCTAAAAAAGCAAATGCTTTATCACTATTAGATAGTGAGATTAGCTGTGAGATATATCACTGTTAAATAGTAGGAGAATTCTTTTTTTTTAATTAGATGGTTTTAAAGATGACTTAGGGAAAATTGAAAATGTACTGATCATACATATAAAAATCAGTAACAATTTCCCACTAGAGTGTGAAAAATCTTAAATAGCTAAATCATATTCCTAATAATAACAGGTTTCTGGTGGATATGTCTAGAGACATATTTCTGGCAATTAGTACAGGTGTCATGTCAAGACATGGCTAAATTCTCCAGCTACTCCATGAGCTCTCTCTGTTCAGACATTTTGTGCTTTTCTCAACTCCCAGCATGATAGGCAATAAATGCAAATAAATCAATACACAGACAAAACAAATATATTTTAATCAATAAAGTACAAGTCTTAACTTCTAAACTCCTCGTAATTATTTTCCATGTATTCAATATTAGCAAAGAATCAAAAATTTCTTAAAGCTTACAGTTTCGTGTGGGCCATAATTTCAACTATAGTAAAGATTTAAATCAATATCTTTTCAATAACATAATCGCTGGGATACCTGGGGGAAAGGTGGCTTCTTTAGTGATCCTCATGCTTACTAAGGCAGGATCATAGATGTGGAAAGTAGAAATATGCCTTTTTAACATTTTTCCAGATAATGGAAGTATTACTGGTTTTAGAACTTTCTGTCTCAATAAATGAACTTGAACAAAGAGCCCCACAATTAGTATTTGTGTTATTTGCTTTGTTTTCTTGTTTTTGTGCTGCCAAGTCACCAGCTTAACCAAGGTATTCTCTCCATAACTGGGATTTTCAAATCTGATCATGCATTAAAATCTCCTGGGGATCCAGTCACAAAATTATTATTTATTTTTTTGTGTACAGGAAATGCCCATCATCCCAGAACTTTCCTTAACCCCCCTTTCCAATCAACCCTTCCTTACAAGGGGCATCCACTATTAGTTTGGCTGTTCCTGAACTTTATGTAAATGGATTCCATTCCATGTATTGGAACATTACTATGCATAGAACATTACTCAAAGAAAATAGTTCTTTAGCCCCCATCTAGATTTTGTAGTGTTTCAAAATTGGGTCAATATTTATCAGGGGACCTTTTACAATAAAAGTTGTCTAACGTAGTCTCAATTAATTGGCATAATTTCCGGTGTATTCAAGGATTAATATCCCTTTTGATAAGTTGACCATAAACCTGAAACCTCCCTACTTAGAAACATTTTGTAGATGAGGAAAAGAACCCTTGTGAAAAATATTCACCAATTCAAACTCTACACAAATGTCAAGTACTATTAGAATGATCTTCTGCCCAAAATACATTCCTGAAGAAACAGTTATTCTGTGACTACACAGGAGAAAATTATTCAGACTTCAAAGTCTTCAGAATCCCTTGGTAAAATGCAAAATTCAACGGACCCTTTGTTTCTTGCATCCTCTATGTTACAAATTCTAACTACTACTGATAAAGAAAAGAAAATCTATTCTCTGCCTAGCTGTCCAGGCTCACTTCCTGCCACTTTCTCTTGTTCTCACTAAGTTCTAGGTCCAATATTTTTCCCTTACTCAAACCAACACTGGCCTTTCCTGCCCCAGGGCCTTCACACATGCTGATGTGCCTTGAGATTTCCTGTCTCTGCTTTTTGAAAAACAAGCATTTCTTTCTTCCATTATCTGTATTAGTCTCACCTCTTCAGAGAGGTCTTTCCTGACCATTCTCACCTCTGTTTTTACTCTCTCAGATCACCACAGTAATTTAACTCATTAAACACATCCTGATATTTGCTCACTGGTACCTTCACTAGATTGTAAACTAAATGAGGTTGACGACACCAGACATCATGTTTATTTTTATATATCTGGAGCCTAACATTCTGACTGAAATATTAGAAATCCTCAAAGAAATGTAGATTTTGCCTTTGCAAATTAAAAAGTTAACAGTGACCTTTATTTATGTGGATTGCACTGGATTCAGGGTTCCTGGGCTCTTCTGTCATGTGTCATTTACTCTTGATTCAGTCTTTGGATGTCCATGGAAGAAGAAGACTGCAATCCAAGCACGCAGGGGACTCTCTTTATTTGATTTGGTTCTGAAGATGTCAGCTATTTTTGTATTCCTCAGGTGCTTTATCTCATCCAACCTAATTGATCCGAACAATAGACAAAATGGGTCTTTATTTAAGAAAACTGATGTAGGAAACTATGCAGCCTTAAATACTGCCTTAAAGTCAATTTCATAATACACTGACTGCCTTCATCATAGTGAAGCAAAAAATCCATAGTCTGGCCATCTATCAGTTTTGCTGGTTTGCCCATGTGTTGTGAGACTGCATCATGGAGGGAGACACAGCAAGGCAGGAAGAATCAGGGACCAACTAAAGGAGGAGCCTCCTTGTAAGTATTGCTCATTTCTCTTTGCCTGCATGACAGGAGACAATCAAGCACTATGATGTACTAAATTAGAAACAGAAGGTGAAGCCGATATCCATAAATGGCAGTTTTGCATAATTCCTCATAAATTAGAGGAGAAATATAATTGAGCCTTTTTAATCAATGAGGAGACTGTTCTTTCAATGTCTATGTTGTCGTTCTTAGCCCTAGGAATACTATAGCCAATGGTGGTGTGACTTCTGCTATTTCAGTCATAAAATACCTATGTGAACTCCAGATGTTGCCTATGAGGCCAGTTGTTAATGGGGCAAAAGAGGATTCATTCCATGCCCATTTTCTACTTTGGTGCTGTAATGTGAGCTTGTCCATGGTCTAGATCCCACCCATATGCCAACATGCACCTGCAAAAGTCTTCAATTTGGGGACTTTTAAATCACAAACACACACTCTGATTCAGGCTTACATATTAAAAATTCCATAGCAAGGAAAAAAATACTCCAAAAACTCAGAGCTCTAATTCCTTAATGAATTATGTACGTGGTGTGAGATATACAGACAGACATAATTTGATTTCCTGTTCCAAGTCATATTGCAATGTGAACTAAGTCCATTTCAGGGTAGTGTTTCAGTCATACTTGTGAGTAAAGCAAAATGTTATCAAGATTTGCTTTAATTGAGGAAACTGGGAATTCCAAACAATTCATAAAATATTGTTGACAACATCTAAGCTCAAGATGAAAATGCAGTCTACTTTCTACAAGTTAGCTGTATGGTCTTTGGAGACATAGTCTATGTGAATAGACAGCCACAGAATGAAGTTTATTTTACACAGATTCTGGAAGGACTTTCTTCTCATTTAAGGAAGCATGCCCCCTGCAATCGCCAAGTTTCATTTTAGACTCCCAGTGAACCAGAAACCCGAAGCTAAAGTCATCTACAGTCACCAGCTTTCTTATGCTTTTCACCTGGAGTCATAAATCTTCTCTTTATATCCTTTGGGAAGGAGTGAGTTCTCCTGAAAACTTGGACCAAGTTCACCTGACACTACTCATGAGCCCCATTTAGGGTTTACATAGAAAAAAAAGTCAAATCAAAATAATTTTTACCAGTTTTAGATTTCATTTAAAAAAACACACAGACACATGTGCAATGTCCCAAGTCACTTATTTTAATAGTAATCTGGAAGACAGAAATGGCATCAGTTTAGACTGACAGGACTAACCGGAAAACACAAGACTCAAATCAGTATTCCTGGCCCTCAGTTATCTCTGAAAATGAGGCCAAAGGAAGTTTTATGCTGGAAGTTAAAAGCACGTTTGAGCATTTAATAGTCAGTTATATCATTATTATTCACATTGTTGTAAATGCTCTTAAACCTGATATTTTCAGCCCATATAAGCACAAAAACAGTTAACATTATGCTTATTGGCTCCTGTATTAAAGTTTGGTTCCAGGGTCCTCGGTCTTGTAGACAAGTAAAAGCACATAGGTGTAAAGGCTGGGACTTGATCATGAACCTCCCAGTAGAGGGCCTTAAAGACAAGCATTGTCTAAGAAATGTTCATTTGACCTACTTCCTCAAGAGGTATCATCATTGTTCTCACTTTAAGATCTCTCCCACGTCTGCTACAAATTCATAGCATTGATAGATAAAATATAAAAAGACAGAATTGAAAAGTCACAGCCCTTGATCACCTAAATTGGAGGAAGTCAGGAGAGTTTTGGAGCAGTAGGTGTGGTTAGTAACTAGGCAGGAAAACGAGGGGAGCCTCTAGAATGTTAGTAACATCCTATTTCTTGATCTGATTAGCAGTCATGTGGTTGTATTCTCTTTGGGATGATTTAATATGTAAATTGGTTATCTGTGCTCTTATGTTTGTCATTCTTAAAAAAAAAAGTTCACTAAAAAAAATATATTGCTGTTATTCCTGTTCCAGGAAAATCTACTTGGAAAAGTAACTCAAAACCGGGAGCAGGGTTGAGTTTGTGGGCTTATTAGAGCCTCGGGGTAGAATCCTGGAGCATGGGATGTGAACTGGACTGGGTGGAGTCAGAAATGAAAAATGCTCTGCAAAAAGAAAGAAATTGAACAGAGCTATGGTAATAAAATTTAGGAATGGGAAAAAGCTAAAAAGGCTGTTACTTCTTTCTGGATTGAGAGCCTGCTTTAAATTCCATACCCAGAGAGCCAAGGAAAGGGAGTTAGAGCCAGGTAGCCAGTTTCTGCACTAAACCAAATCTGTCATATTCCAAACAACACCCATGTCCCGGAACCCTAACCCCCCAGGCTAAGACCTGGATATGATTTAGAACTCCACCCAGAAGCAACAAGAAGTTTTAGGGCAGTATGGTAACAGACCAAGGAAAACAAAATCAACTTTTCTAACAAGCAAACGACCAACAACACACTTAAAGCAGATATGGATTAAAAGTAAATAAACAAATAAATCTATACCTATTCTTCTCTTAATGAAACATTAGAGAAAGGGAAAAGATGGATTGCCTCAAATTGAGCGATAATTAGACAAACCTCTCCTCAGAAATAGCACATGGCAGAAGATAAAAAACATTCTTTCAAAGTGTTTACAGACAGTTACTGCCACAAAAGAGTATACTACGAAAGTGTAGGTAAACTTTTAAAAAAAATTGTATATGCATATTATTAGATTATTATATTCTTTTTTTTGTATCTGGACATATGTTGCTGACAAGTGAATATAGGACTATGTATGTAAGAACTAACTGAACCTTAAATGAAACGGAGGGCAGAAAACTAAATGGGTGTTCAGGAACTGGTAAAATGTATTATGTCTTTCAGTTAAATATCAAACAGAAACTAGAAACTAATTAATTAATTAAGTCTCCAAAAGCCATTAATAAGAACAGTGGTAGACACAATTTTCATAAATAGTTAAATTTGATAACAATCTTATTCTGTCTTCGAGGACAGGTAGACTGATTAAGTTTAACTTTGTTAGAACAAACAACTGTGTTCCTTCACTCCACAAATTTTTACCAGGCATTATTCTAGGTGCCGGGAGAGTGCTTGGTTTGTTGGAGAAACAGGAAGTCACTGTGACGGAAGCAGAGCCGTGATGGAGAAGAGTGGTGACACAGTTCAGGGGTGTAGCAGGGAGCCAGCCCCTGGAGGGGATGCCAGTCCATGGTAAAGATGGTGTAAGGAAGAGTCTGACTCCATTTTTTTTTTTCAATATTTGACTGCTGAGAGCTCTTTAGCCTTCCTCCCTTTCTTCCCCTTCTGCCTCACATCTGGGCATCCTCTTTTGGTGCCAGCAGGAGATTCAAACTACATTAACCGCTTTCTGCAAGCAGAAATCCTCACCCTGGCCCTATTGCTTAACTGCAATAAAAACTCCACTCTCCTTTTCCTATTCTTTCAAGACATTTTCAGACTCCCTTGGGATGGCCTTACTCTTCCCAGAAAGCCACCTTATGTGACTAATAAACCTTTTTCAACTCTCTTGGTGTGTGTGGGCACCATCAGTGTTTATATCTGAGCCGAATTTTGAGAAGCCATAACAGATGGTAAGTCTTTGGAGTGTTTGAGCAGGTGTAGACATTTTGAATTTTGTTTTTTTAAAAACCGTTTATTTTTCTCTGTACAAAATACACTGAAGTAAGGCAGTGGACACAACAGGAAAACTGTTACAAGTTATTTTAATAGACTAAGCCCAGTTGTCCCCAGTCTTTTCCATTCTAGGAAGCCTACCTAGAAATTACGAATGTTTGTGTGACACATGGGAAAATAAGAGGCTGTTCAAGGCCAGAAACTATCCTGTTACTCTAATTCCATCAGGCATCATTGAACATGAGAGGAGTTGTTACCTTGGTGAACTTGGAATATATTAGGTACTGACGTAGGGAGACTTGTGTGAGATGATGGTTTGGACTCAAGTGGCAGAAGAAGTGATGAAAAGAGATGCTTTTCAAGGTAGAACTAGCTACCGGATGCATTTTGTTGTTGAAATGAGAGAAAAAGAGAAATCAAGGTAATTCCAAGATTTTGGCATGAGGAAATGGAACATTTTAGAAATGGAATTACCATTCACAGAGATGAAAAGAATGTGGGAAGAGCTGGTTCAATGGACAGAAAGGAAATATGTCTTTAGCATAAGAACTATACTGACCAAAATGTATTAACAACCACTAACAGCAAGGATTTAAAACCATTGTCTTCATTTTGCCAGAACTATTCCTTAAAAAGTTAAAAACAAACAGTGAAATGTACTATAATCTTGTGTGTGTATGGTGGAAAAATAACCTCAACACAGTATGTGTGAAATGACTATTTAAAAAAGAGAGTGCATATAAATCATTGTCTTTTGAAGATTATGGAAATTACATGATATATTTTATGCTTGGAAGAAGCACTGATACATTTTCTTGAGAAAATAACAATAATATTGCCATGAAAAACTCGATTTCTCTTGATCAGTGTATTACAAGTATAATGCCTAGTACATAACAATCACTAATTTATTCAAGTAACCATTGAAGAAATTTTAGTTACTATTAAGATTTTAACATTCTGTATTTTAAGAGATAGTTTTTCATTTCTTAATTCAACCTACTTGTATTATTTATCAAATTTTCATTTTGAGATAATCATAGCTTCACATGCAATTTTGAGTAATAATATAGACAGAGCCTTCACCCAATTTTACCAAATCTTAATATCTTGCATTTCTAGGGTACAATATCACAAGCAGGAAATTAACATTGATATAATCTGTTGAGCTTGCTCAATTTTTACCAGATTTAATGCCCTCATTTACATGTGTGTAGGGGGAGAGAGGTCCTGAGTCCTATTTTATCACATCTGTAGATTTGTGGAACCATCACCACAGTCCCACACCGAATAGCTCCATCATAAGGATCCTTTGTGCTACCTGTTGATAGACACAGCGTTCACCACCGCCGCCTGCACATACAACTACCGGAAACCAGTCTCTTCTTCATGCCTATAATATTATCACTTCAAGAATATTAGATAAGAGCACCTGGGTGGCTCAGTGAGTTAAGTGTCTACCTTTGGCTCAGGTCATGATCTCAGGGTCCTGGGATCCAGCCCCGCATTGGGCTCCCTGCTCAGTGGGGAGTCTGCTTCTCTCTCTGCCTCTCCCCCTGCTCATGCTCTCTCTCTGTCAAATAAATAAATTAAATCTTTTTTTTTTTTTTAAAGATTTTATTTATTTATTTGACAGAGATAGAGACAGCCAGCGAGAGAGGGAACACAAGGCAGGGGGAGTGGGAGAGGAAGAAGCAGGCTTCCAGCAGAGGAGCCCGATGTGGGGCTATCCCACAACGCCGGGATCACGCCCTGAGCCGAAGGCAGACGCTTAACCGCTGTGCCACCCAGGCGCCCCTAAATCTTTAAAAAAATGTATTAAATAAATAGAATCATATTTTAGGTAACAGTTAAATATTAGCTTTTTCATTTACATATGTATATTTCTGAGTAGTATTCCATAGTATCAGGGTATTACAATTCATTTAATTATTCACTAAAACTTGTTGGCAGTTTTTTGCTACTACAAAAAGCTGCTATGAACCTTCCTATACCGTCTGTGTGTGTGTGTGTGTGTGTGTGTGTGTGTGTATGTGTGTGAACATAAGTTCTTATGTCTTCGGAATAATTTTGTTTTTTTCTGTTTCTCTCCTTTTTTTAATCTTCCAGGGGGCTACTTGAACACATTTTAAGATTCCATTTTGATTTAATTATTATATTTAGGAGTATATTGCTTTGTAGTTTTCCTAATAGTGGCTGTAGGCATTACCATATATATTTCTATACCTACTTTTGAGATTCTTTTCTGCGTTCAGTTTCAGAAGTTTAATTTGATATTTCTCAGCACAGATTTCTTTGGCTTTACTGTATTTGAAGTTTGCTCAATTAACCTATTATGGTGTACTTGTAATGACTTTTTGCCACTTGGTATGAAATGTAGAAAATATTTTCATTTAGGTCCTTTTGTCATTCCTGCTTTGTAAATATAATTGTCTTAAGTATTTTCTTTATATATAATTGAGCAAAATATATTATATTTCATATAATTTTGGTTTCGACCATCAAGTATGATTTTCAAAATTCAGTAGAAGTAGGATAGTCTATCATATTTACTCCTAATTTTTCCCATTTGATGTTCTTCTTTCCTTTCTGAAATTTCGAGACTTGTTATTTTTTATTTTTTTCTTTTCAGAGAGCTACTTTTATCCATTCTCTAGAGGTAGGTCTGCTAGCTACAAATTATCTGTTTTTTCTTCATCTGAAAACATCTTTATTTCCCTTTCATTCCTGAATGATGTGGTCTCCAGATATAGAAATTAGAGTTCACCATTCTTTTCTTTCAGTGCTTCAAAATGTTGTGCCATTTCTTTCTGGCCTCCGGAGTGTTAGATGCAAAATCTGCCATCCTTTGAACTGGTGTTTCTTCATTCTCACCTATTAGTGATGTGTTTGCTATCTATAGCTCTATAGCTGGTTTTTAAGGTGGTTTTTGTTTGTTTGTTTGTTTTTGTTTTTTGTCTTTAGATTCAGATGTTTAATTATATTTCTTGGCTTGGGTTTCTATGGCTTTATGCTCTTTGGCATTCATTCAGCTTCATGAATCAGCAGATTTTGTGTTTTGCCAATTTGGGGAAGTTTTCAACCATTATTTCTTTGAATACCTTTTCAGTTCTACTCTCTCCATCCTCTCCTTCTGAGACTGATGATAAAAACGTCACTTCACTGGTTCCTGAGACTTGTTGATTTTATTCAGGCTATTTTCCTCTCAAATATTCAGATTGAACAAATTCTATTGATCTGTCATCATGTTCATTAATTTTATCCTCTATCATCTGAAGCTCACCAGTGACATTTGTTTGTTCATTTGTCTGTGATTTATTTTTAATTATATATATAATATATTTTATATATGATTTATTTTTAGTTATGTATATATAAACATGTATTTATATATAAATATATGTGTGTGTGTGTGTATATATATATATATTTGGTTCTTTTAAATTTTTTTATTTTTTTAAAGATTTTATTTTATTTTTGGGAGGGCGAGAGAGAGAGTGAGGGAGATGGTGAGCATGAGTGGGATAGAGGGTCAGAAAGAGTAGCAGACTCCCCGCCAAGCAGGAAGGCTGATGCAGGACTGGATCCCAGGACCCTGGGATCATGACCTGAGCCAAAGGCAGACGCTTAACTGACTGATCCACCCGGACACCCTGGTTCTTTTTTTTAAACTTTTACTTCTTGGCTGAGATTTTCTATTTTTTATTTGTTCCAAGAGTATTTAAATTGCTCACTGAAGCGTTTATGGTGGCTGTTTTAAAAGACATGTCAGATAATTCTGATATCTGATTTGTCTTGCTATTGGTATCTGTTGATCTTTTCTCATTCATGTTGTGATTTTCCTGACTCTTGGTACAATGAATTTTTTTCCAGTTATATTCTAAACATTTTGGACATTATATTATGAGACTCTGGGTCAGATTTAACTTTTTTTTTTTTTAAAGCAGGATGTTTCCCTGTGGAAGTGAGTTGCAAAGACCAGATGGGTTCATATGTTTAACTTGCTACTGTGCCCACACACACCTCGACAAAATTAGAGCTGCTGACTCACACTGTCTCATTGCAGACAGATGTGGTGATATTTCACCTCCCCCTCAGCCCTACTGATACCTGCCCAGAGAGAGTGGAAACCCAATTTGCAACTCTTCAGCACACCAGGCCCTCCAGCACCAGGCAGAGAGTAAGTGAAGAGCAAATGCTCATTGTTCTGTTGTTGTTAGATTGACATGGAAACTCAACATTTTACTGGGTCTCATTGGCACCAGATGTAGAGTAAGGTAAAGTGTAATGGAAGGGAAATGTAGAATGCCAACTGTATTCACCCTCATTCCACCTTGTTGACACTGGCTTGAGTGAAAGAGCAGCTCCCCACTGGGCTAGGCTAACATCAAGAAAGGGGACAGTAGTCTACCTTGTACCACCTTGTACACCATGACTCGTCCACCTTGTACCACCTAATACTTCCTCATCAATGCTGGGTGGCTTTGGAGGCTTAGCTCCCTGCTGGACCAACTTATTTATTTTTACACCAGTTTTACAAACAACAACTAGAACATGATTTAACAATAAAGATACATAAGACCTAAAAACTGATATTTCAGCCTTTGTATTGCATTTGTGTTTTATGTTATTTCCCAGAACTTCTCTACCTACATTCATATTTTATAGATTTGCAATAAAAATACATGCAACTTTGTATTCTTTTTATGCTTGTATTTAGTTTCCATGTTTCTAAAGTCTTCCTGATTTTCATTCTACTGCATACACAATATTTTATAATGAGATTTATATTATAATTTTTTAAAAAAATATTATGACATTAGAAAAACATTTAAAAATCACTAATAATTAAGTGTACAGCCTGTTGTCTACCAAAGCAACTGCTCAGCAGTGTCTGTATTAGTTTCCTGTTAATAACTATTAGCTTCCAATGGCTGCTCTAACGAATTGTAACAAACTTATTGGCCTAAAACAGCACAAATTTACTGGCATCTTATCATTTTGGAGGTCAAAATCTAAGGATCTCGCTAGTCTAACATTGAGTTGTCAGGGTTATGGTTTGACCTGGAGGCTCTAGAGAATTATCCTCTTTTTTTTTTTTTTTTTCTTTTTCCAGTTCCTAGAGACTGCCCATCTTCCTTGGCCATGGTTCCCTTTGATCTTCAAAACCAGCAATTGCTGTCAAATCTCTCTCACATTATATCACTTTTAGACTGACTCTTCTGCCTCTTACTTGCACATTTAAGAACCCTTGTGTCCACGTAGTGCACACCCAAATAACTCAGGATAATCTCCCTATTTTAATAGCATCTGATTAGCAACCTTAATTCCATCTGCCGCCTTAGTTCTTTTTGCCATGTAATATAATATTCACAGGTTCTGGAAATTCTTTGCGGACATCTTTGAGAGGTTATTAATGTGCCTACATCCATGACAATTTGATTTGGGTTTTCATTTCATTTAACTGAGTCATGATATTCACTATTCACAAGAAGTAACTTGAGGTTTATAAGTCTATTACATATAGTTTATCCCTTTAACACCAATTATGAACAGAGGTTATAAAATTCAGTCATTCCTGAAGCTTGCACAGAGTGAGAATATTCATTTCTTAAGTCTTTGATCCTTTAGTGTATTCCTAAAATAAAGTGCGTTAGGAATGGAGCAAACAGAGTTGCCCCATTTTCTAACACAGATAAATGGAGGAGAGAATTTAGATTTTAAGAGCAGAAAGGTCAACACCAGGACTCTAGAACAACTTCGCCTACTCGAGGTGATGAAACTAATGAAAAAGATCATGAAACTGAACCCCAGAGTCTTAAAGAACTTGTCTGTAGTCACACATCCAATAAGTAGCAATGGGAGAATAAGAAATTATCAGCTTTTTCTGAACTCCAGTCCATGTCCATTTCATTAAAACATCTGTTAGAGAAAAAAACGGACATGGTGATATTTTTAATTAAAATTTATTCACAGTGAAAGACATATGATCAAAGTACCATCACATCACCAGGGAAATTTGTTGAAATAAGAAACTGTATTAAAACAAAGGAACAACTAAAGTTAATAGCAATATATTGAGGGGGAATAATTCTAGGTATTTTTATATAAGATGAAATTACCTTCTATTATCCTCCATTTTACACTCTCCGATAAGAATGACTACATTATGAGTGAGTCTACATAGAAAACATTTCTTTCAATTAAAAAATTCCAATATGTATTATACCAAGTTACAGTTGCACAGATATATATTAGGTGAGTACTATATGTAAATGTACAATCAACCTGCTTTATAGGGGTTCTTTTTAACTAAATCTTTTAAATACATTTATCACCGAGCATGTAAGAAAACTGTACTGTTTTTTTTTTTTTTAAAGATTTTATTTTTATTTATGTGACAGAGAGACAGCCAGTGAGAGAGGGAACACAGCAGGGGAGTGGGAGAGGAAGAAGCAGGGCTCCCAGCAGGAGTCTTATGTGGGACTCGATCCCGAAACACCGGGATCACGCCCTGAGCCGAAGGCAGACGCTTAACGACTGCGCTACCCAGGCGCCCCAGGAAAACTGTACTCTTAATTTCATCATCCAAGTAAAAATGTTGGCAATTTTTGTACCATTGGCATTTAAATACCCATAAAATGTGTTAATTTTCTAGTAAGGTCTCTTCATCAATTTAATTCAGGCCAAAATGACCAACTAATACAATATAATAACCAGGACTTCTTGATTGAAGTCTTGAATTATGCAGCTGTGATAGTACATGTCTTTGGAATCAATAGTTGTAAACTAGATTTACTAGACACAATGCATTTATAGGTGACAAGGAAGAAAAAGAAAACTCTGTTAATAGTTTTCCTCCTATGAGGACAGTCATCAAAATGATTCAAAAATCCCAAAATGATCCTTGGGGTTTGGCTACGCAAATTAGCCACTACTAAAAAGTTGGCTTTTGAACGTGTTGTGCAAACCTTTGAATTCTTCCCAAGATAGCAGGGAACCCTGAGTTCAAATACAGGATCATCCACAGTGCTCACTGAACTCTTTAGTGTATAGTTAAAAGATTTTTCTTAACAAGTCTATATCAGAAAGGTTTAGCTTTGAAAAAACCTTTGAGTTATAATTACTGAATGTTTGCACAAACTTATAAAGAAATGTTGGAGAAATATAAGAAATATATGCAAGTACTAGAAATATGAGATATATCAATGTTTTGGTTTGGGTTTTGTCTGTCTTAGTTTTGTTGTTGTTTCAGCACCAAACCTGAGCTGGCTATTTTAGGATACTGATTCCATCAATTACTTCATGCCAAGCATTTTTGTGGCATGATGCTCACACAAGTGAGCTTAAGAAGCCAAGTAGCTGCTCACTTGCAGCCTAGTGTTTAAGATTTAGAGGATGGGACGGTTATAATTTTAAAACACACAGGCACAGATTGAAAAATATGAAGCATTTGATCTACTTGTAAACTTTAAATAAAGATAAGACAAAAAAATTTGAACAATAGGGAACCAAATACTTATCATGAAAATTAGGATCAAAAAAAAAAGAAAGAAAGAAAATTAAAATAATTTAAGGAGTGGAAGGGTCTATTAGTAATTAGACAGACATAAACTGAGTTTATCCAAGACAATTCAAGAGATATTATCAAACTGGAATAAAGAACTTAGAAGACTTCTCATTCAAACCTGGAGCCAAGCTCTGGCCATGCCACTTACTAACTTTGCTTTAACTAGAACATAACTTAAGACTTAAAGACTAGTGGTTATTATAAGTAAAGTGGAACCATAATAATACCTACTTCTCAGGCTCATTGTGAGGAGTACATAAATAAGATCTTTAAAGCAACTGCTACTGACAGCAGGTGAGGGCTCAGAGAAGGGTAGTTATATGTCTGCACTGATACTCAGAAGTCACTAAAAATCAAAAGAACAAGTAGCAGAAGATCCCATCGGAATATTAGAAATTCCAAATTTAAGCATTAATTCATTTCAGTTATACCTTTCTCCTTTTAAATGCAAATAATTCTGGGAGGAATATATATTTTAAGCATTCAGGAGGCCTTTCTACTCATTCTGTGTTATGAACTAGCTATTGCGTCAAAACAGCGGATTATATTTTGTTTGGGGCCCTATTGTTTTCAGAACAGTTTTGCACATCGCGCAGTGGAATTTCTGCACATTAGCAAGTACTATCATTACCCTTGCTTTCCAGATGAGGACACAGAATAATAGATTGAAACCTAGAGAGTGAGAGATAAACCTTGACTGGAATACAGGTTAACAGCGCCTGGTATCTAGAACTCTAATTCAGCAGGATTGCCTAAGAACTTGTTTTCTCACTGCAAAAGCTAGAAGAGACAGGCCCATTGTTAGAGAAAGAAAGATTTAAGAGACCGTATCTGATAATCAGCTGGCCGTTGTTGGCAGATGGCACTGGGCAATAAGTAGAGGAAAGAATGGGGAGGGAGGAGCACAAACAGGGAGGCGGGATCAGAAACATAGATGGAAAATATACTGGACAACTCTTCTGTGTCATTTCAAGTAATTTGGCTTCACGTCTTGTGTGAGCCAGTACTGCAGGGCCTAGTTTTGTGCCAGCTTTGGGCAACATGACAGCTCCTTACCTCTTATCCCAAGGCTTCTCTAAAACCATAGCATGGAATACCCACTGAAACCCATTTAGCCTTTATACATGCGCACCTCAGAAGTTCAGGCAAGTTCAAACAAATCGAGCCATCACGCACGTACTTAAAAAGAAATTACTTATTTCTTTGAGTGCAAAGGTCTGAGAAGCATTTCATAAAGCTCCTCCAATGATCACAGTGGATTGAGTACTGGTAGGCTTTTCTCTTTCTCTGTTTGAGTCTCTTTGTCCTTCATTCCTATTTCAAGGGATCCAGGCTCAGCACAGGAAAATACGCTCTCTGCTCTGCCAGGAAATTGTTCACATACTGAAGAAATTACAGGACCACCAATAGGTACCAGAAAGAAATCAAGGAAAAATGTGAAATGGTTTTGTGGGTATTGGTCCAGGGGATCCAAGTGTAAGAGATTTAGTGTCCTAGAAGCACTTGGAACCTGTCATAGATGAGATGGCTTTTTTGCAGCTTGGATGTAACAGATGCCCACTTATAGCATTGTTATTCAATGGTCATCTATAGACCAGTAGCATGCGTTTAGTCAGGGACAAATTAGAAATACAAAATTTGGGTGCCTAGGTGGCTCAGTCGGTTGACTGTCCAACTTCTGGTTTCAGCTCAGGTCATGATCTCAGGATCCTGAAATCAAACCCGCATCAGGCTCCTCACCCAGCAGGGAGTCTGCTTGTCTCCCTCTTCTTCTGCCCATCCCCCTGCATCTCTCTCTCAAATAAATAAATAAATCTTAAAAAAAAAAGAAATACAAAATTTTAAGTCCCATCAGATGTACTCAATCAGAATCTGTGTTTTATGAATATTCCAGATAATTCGTATCATATTTAAGTTTAAGAAACACTAGCTTACAACAAATGAAGTGGAGATGGCTTACTATAGTATTGAGGAAGGAGTCAGAAGTCTCAAGAAAATAAAAATGACTTGCTTGGAAGGAAATAGAGAGTGGTCTCTTTGCTAAAGCAGTGAGAAATGTATAGGTAAAGGGGTACTGGCATCTTAAAAATCTTGGTGAAAGCACTCCTCTCCAGGGCAAGGTTAAATGTAGGGGATATACCTATTGACTAGGATGCCTATTTTGAATGGGAGGTGGTAGACTCTGGAATGGCAGAGGCCAGGTGGCAACACTCCATGAGCGAAGACAAGGTGGATTAATGATCATAATGGATCACCAGAGCCAACTGGTAATTAGATTGCTATAACCTGCAGGGATCTATGAAGATGATTAATGAATCCTGGTGTTTTGAGGATTGAGAAAGATAGACAGTTAGATAGGTGTTACTAGAGTTGAATAACTAGGAAAAAAGAAATGAGGGCTAGTGAGTAGAAAGTTGACATCTGTTATCATGATGAAAAATATCAATGCTTCAACCAGTTTTTAAATGTCAGTTTCCCTGCCTCAAAGCCATTGGCCACCTATGGGGAAGCTGAGCTGCTGGAGGAAAATCCTTGCAGTGTATGAGGTGAAAGCAAAATATCCAAACTTTTTGAACACAGTTGGACATAGTGTCTGAATTGGCACTGATACCACAGGACTGAAACTGCCATCATGGTTTTCTAGATAGAATGATGATTTAAGGAGTAGAGGTGATAAATGAAGGAGTCTGACTCAAGTCAATCATACAGTGGGTCTGATACATTCATAAACTAACCCCTTGGCTATTTTCTAGTACCTAAGGATATAATTGAGATAAGCATACTTAGTAGTTTGAAAAAATATCACATTGTTTTTCTGAGCTGTGAAGTGAGACATTTTTGGCAGAAGGGGTTAAGTAGAGGATCCTAAAATTGATTCCTCCAGGTCCTCAGAAACAATGTGTCTCCCAGGGGGAATTATGAGATTAAAACCACCATCTAAGTGTTATAAAATATAGAGGTATAGGCCCTCATCATATTCCCATTCAAACCCCAGAAGTGTGGAGGAGTGGAGAGGCTGGTGGTGAGGTGAATTCACAACCCTTTCCAATGTGTAACTGGGAAATGTGAAGAAGTCAACATCAACAAGGCCAGTCTTAACCAATGGAAGATGAAACTGATCAATAAATGCTCCCCTTGCCTTTATCTCACTGGAGAAGAGTTTTCAGAAGAATAGCATATGACTTTTCAGAAGGTCTCATGAGACAGAACATTAGCATCCCATACACATGATGTAAATAGCTTTCTGAGAACCAGCTGGAATGGACCGGGTGTCAGGGAGTAGGCTGAACCAGTGGTATGATCAAAGAGTTTATCAGATAGTGTTTTCCCTTGAGGTCAGCCAGTTTTCAGTAGCCTATTAACAAGAGGTTGTTTCCACTGATAAGCCAAAGTTTGGGGGCCTGAAGGGGGGGAGAGGGAGAAACTTAACTACAGTTTGATCAAGTCCATGTGACTTTTGTTCGGATTAGTGTGTGGAGACAAATAGCTCACCTAATTATTTATGAGATAAAGAATGGGTATTTGGAGGATCTGTGTCTGGCCTTGTCATAGGTAAACACAGGAACCATCTGGGAGTCTTATGTAAGTTGTGTGGGGAAGGATTGTTCTTTGTAGTAAGTCCTTTCCCAAGCATAAGTTGGAGGAGATGTCTTGACCATTGCTATTTGCCAGGAGCACAGGACTCAGGAAAAGTTCAACACTGGTCTTCCAATTGCCTTTCCAGCTTCCTCTCTTTCATGACTTTGTTTCTCACTCCTGCTCTGTGGAATCACTTCCCAAGTACACTGCCTACAAGCAAGCCATTTTCAGGATCTACTTTTGGGAAAACCAGACTAAGATAAAAGAGCAAAGGCAACCCTTATTTTTAACCTAAATTAAGGGTCCGTGGTACAACAAGACTGGTAACGCTAGATTAGTCTTCAAGAGAATCAGCTTGCTCTAAAACCCTGCTTGGTATTGAGGAAGCTTTGTCAATTTAGGAATATCAGTGCCCTGGGGATCTGAAGCTCTGTAATTAAACTACTTATCAGGGACGCCTCCGTGGCTCAGTCATTGGGCATCTGCCTTCAGCTCAGGTCATGATCCCGCATTCTTGGGATCAAGTCCCACATCAGATCCCTGCTCAGCAGGGAGCCTGTTTCTCCCTCTGCCTGCTGCTCCCCCTACTTGTGCTCTCTCTCTCTCTTTCTCACTGTCAAATGAATAAATAAAATCTTCAAAAAAACAATAAAATAAACTACTTATCAGTTGTCTGAGTTTAGAAAAAGAATACTTAAACTCTCAGTGTATCGGGGTTCAGTTAGTGAAAGAGGCAGTAATAGCTCAACTCACAGATTATCATGAGGATCAAATGGTGGAAAGTACAGAATAGTTCCTTGAATTCCTTTTGTATAAGTCATTACTAATTCATGAACAGGTTTCTCTCTTTCAGTTGTTTAATATGGGTCTTTGGCAGCCGAAGAGGTGGTAAAATAAGTGAGGACTGAGAAGGAAAGGAGGGAGGGAGAAAGGAAGATGGCTGCCATGGATCTCTTGGAAACACATTTCCATCCAAATTACTCAATGACTTCAATGCTCTCAGTCATCAAGTCCATGACTATACTCTTCCCCTTTTTTTTTTTTTTTTTAAGATTTATCTAGTTATTTGCGAGAGAGAGCGAGAGAGAGAGAGAGAGGGAGAGGCAGAGTGAGAGAATCCTCAAGCCAACTCCCTGCTGAGCACAGAGCAGGACACAGGGCTTGATCTCAGGACCCTGAGATCATGGCCTGAAGTGAAACCACGGGCTGGATGCTCAATCAACTGAGCCATCCAGGTGCCCCAACACCTTCTTTTTATGTACACATTTACTCTAACTTAAGCTCAGCAATTGCTTTTTCTGTAAAAGGCCAGATAGTAAATATTTGATGCTTTGAGGACCATATGCTCTTTGTCTCAACTACCTTACACTGCATTTGTAACAAGAAAGTAGCCATGAGCAATAGTAAATTAATGGGCATGGCTGCATTCCAAAAAATATCAAAACTGCTGGCAGCCTGGATTTGGCCAATGCAGAACAGTTTTCCAACCCCTAATCTGACAGAAGTTAAAAAAAAAAAAATTCCTTTAAGATGCTATCCCACTTCATGCTTCTGTTTTTCTTCATATATCTTTTCCTCTAATAAAATATCTTTTTGGTTTGTTTGGCTGGTGACCTTCCAGCCATCCTTTGGAACAACATCAGAGACCCCGTTAAAGTGTTACCTCTGAAGTGAAGCACTCAGAGTCTCCAATCCAGGGAGGTCTTCATCAATATGTCCTTTATTCTTCTCCTTTACCTAGTAATCAGTTTTCTTTTGATGTGTATGATGATTTATTGGCCATCTGTACATCACTTTTCTCTATAGGAATTCCTTTATGAAAGGAAGAGTTCATCTTTTAAATTCAGCCCTTATCGTGTGTTTTTTGAAACTTTGGTTTGTTTGTTGAAAAATTGAATATGTGATGTATGAATGAAATACTTGCCATTCTTTTCTAGTAGCTTGGTCTTCTTGGTTTGCAATTTTGGAAGACAAGTTGCTTCCACTTAAGATTCAGACAACAAAACATAAATAAAAATTAAAATATTTGCCTCTAGTTACTTTTTTTTTTTCTGGAAAGCCTTACTAAAATTTGAAGCTGCAAGGTGCCTCATAAAGAGAGACAACCAGATTTACAGCTGAGATTTTGAGACAAGAAATAATGGAAAAAAAATCCAAAACCATTTCCTTATTTTATACAGACTTGCTCTTTCAAAATACATAGCTGATTTTTTTTTTTTTTTTTAAGGACTCTTGGGACACCTGGGGGCACATCAGTTAAGTGTCTGCTTCTTCTCAGGTCATGATCTCAAGGTCCTGGGATCCAGTCCAGCATCGGACTCCCTGCTCAGCACTGAGCCTGCTTCTCCCTCTGCCTGTTGCCCCCCCCGCTTGTGCTCTCTCTCTCTCTCTGACAATAAATAAATAAAATCTTAAAAAAAAAAAAAAAGGACTCTTAAAACCAATTCAGACCATATGGTAACATATTATTTCAACACATTAAGATCCCAACTTTAAGGCAATCTTCTTTAAAAGAAAATGCTGCTAATAGGATTTTTACCATTTTTTATAACTTCTTGTGCCTCCATCTTTAATACACTTGACATAAAATTCTCTACTTCATACTCATTTTACAAAAAGGTTCTGTGATTAAGTTTACTCATTGACTTTGGAACAGTGAATAGTGTCATCACTAATAAATTACAAAAATTAAACTAAACTAAAACTGAAACTAAAACCACCTTGTACCATTAACACAGTTCATAAGTCCAGATCTTGCATTTTCTTCAGTGGTGAAATATCTCATATTTTCTTTTGGCTTTTTCTCTACCAGTTGTACTTGCTTCAAAAATCATCCTCGTGCTTTTCTCTGCAATTAGGTCATAGTTGTCATTAGCTAAGAAATCCTGAGGAAACAGTAAAACTTATCAAGGGAAAACTAAGAAAGTAACCAAAAGCTCTGTCAAAATATTCGGGTTTGTAGCTGGTTGTAGTTATTATGAAAACAGATTCCAGGATTGAAAAAAACAAAAGTCAAACACTGAATGACTAGTCTGAACATTGCATAGTGAACCAAAAAGCCACAGATGTTTCCAGGTTTATGTCTGAAAATCTGGAAAGATGAATGATTTATATATTTTCATTTTTATGATGGGGGTGAGTGAAGTGAATTGTTCTGTAAGTAACAAGTCATGAGATGTTGGAACATATGCTGAAAAGCTCAGTGATTTGGATCCTGATATTGGCTACTCTGCTCCATCTTCACAGCAGACCATATTTTATTTCTAGTTCATAGATTTCTTCTAATATAATTTTTATTATTTTATGGAGAAAATGGAGAGGTGACAAATAACTTTGACTACTTTAAATATTGCAAAGAAATTTAGGAATTGTTCTCAGTTGAAGAGATTGGTTATAAAGAGAAAATTAAGTTAGTAATATATGATTTTAAAAATATGCTTTTGGGAAAATCCATAGAAACTATTTCTAAGGAAAGGTAAATACAATAGAGTGAAAAGTCCCTGTATTTTACCGTTTTCTACATCTATAGTCCATAGTCTTGAAAATATGTATATACTTAAGCTCACACTCAGGGACATCTGTTATATCAGGATATTGTTTTTAACATAGCCATTGTGGATCACATTATTGACCAATAAATAATCTAGCAATTTATAATAATTAAAATATTTATAATATGCCTTTCAATATGATTCAAAAGGTATTTATGTTAATGAATACATTGACTTAAATGCTGGAATTGCTTTTTTCTACTTTCTTTATGTATAAGTTTTCCTTCTTGTCTCTTTCATACCCACAATGCCACAAAATGGGCCAGACACTTGTATCAGCACTGTACAGTTCTTTCAAATACACCTGAACATTCATCCCTTCTAAAATGGCCTTTGATATGAGTGATAATCCTAACATTCACCTAAATATTTACAGGAGAGCATTTATGGAAAAATATGCATGAATTACTTTTGTGACAAATTCTACAGAAGTCTAATGTTCTCAGTAAAGGGCATGCACAACTACAGAAATCCACCAGCATTCTATCTTCAATCTCCTCGACGATATACTATTCCTAATTTTAAAAACAACCTATTACATTCCCACTTGTGTTAATAAGAGTCTAGTTAGGAGATACAAATCATAGTAGTTATTTAAACAGGAAGAAATTAATATAAAGAATTTGCTAACTAGATACATAGCTGTTAACTAGTTAACTCAAAGGGTAATGTGAAAGAAAGCATACAAGTATCATGGAAGCAGCAATTTCAGGACCAGCTTCCTACCTGTGCCTAAAATCTCAAATACCTGGTAAGTGGGAAAATTGTCCGTGATCTGCAGCTCACCTTGCAATGGCCTTATCATTTCTGGAAGATAACTCATCCAGCGATCTCTGACATCTTTAAATAAACAAACAAATAAATAAATATTCAACTTTTTTTAGGTAGATGCAGCAGAACCATTAGCCTACAATGATCTATTACATTCTAGAAACGGAAGCCTCTTACAATATTTTTTACTAAATATACAATGTTACTTAATATACTTATAACAAAGCAGTTGCAATTATTTCACATTGCTGGTAGTACTTACCAAGAGAAAGCGCACTTTTTGGCAGTTTGAATACTCAACCCAGTTCTCTTTATATGGAACTAAGTTTCTTTTTTTTTTTTAAGGCATATTTTCCAAAGCTAGTATTTACTAGAATGCCTATGTCCCTGGATGAAATCCTAGATATAGATACATGATAGATGATCGATAGGTTGCCAGGTACATAGATACAAAGATAAATCTCTATTATATATTTAAGTGTTAACAATTTTATTATGGTAAAATTAACATATGTATTCTAAACTACTCCCACATAGACCAGTGTGCTGTGAACTCGGTTATAAACATCACTTTTTAATACCAAACAGCACTTTTTATAACTATAAAATGATGACGTATTAGAAATACGTATAAAACCCATTATATTCTCTGATCTTTGTTGAAGAATAATCAAACCTCAACAATCATGTAAAATTGTTGATTCATCTGTCATGTGATAGGATTATACTGTAAAAGCGTTTTTGGCTTTGATTTCTTCCCATTATGTCTCTCAGCACACAGCAGTTACACTCACCAAAACAATTTGATATCTGTGTATTAAATACATGTCTAGTCAGCTATATTTATACTAATTCCTGTGTGACTGCTTCATTCCACACTTCTTTTCCGATCTCCAGGACAACATATCTAACCGACAATCTAACTGGCATCTATTTGGATATCTCAAAGGCATCTAAATTGTAGCAATTTCAAAATCAAACTCTCTCTTCCAGCATGATCCACTTAAAGTACCTGACTTTTCATAGGATAAAAACAAAAATCCTTAGTATGTCTTATAATGCAGTCATGAGTCAGACATTGCTACTGAACCCCCATCCTTTGTGACAACCATGACCCATTCCTTTGTGACATACACATGGACACTCAGTTGTTCAAGTGTGCCTTGCTATGGCGGCTTCAAGAGATCTGCATTTCCTAGCTCTTCTGCCCAGATTGTCACATGCACACCCACGCAATTCCCAAGTTCACCATGTTTCTATAGAGATGTTTTTTATGTCTTTAAAGGATAAGGCACACCTTTTTGTTATATGCTTATTTGATATAGCCAGGTACACACTGAACTTTGTAATGATAGATTTTTTTTTTAATTTGAGAGAGATGGGGGAAGGGGCATAGAGGGAGGGTGAGAATCTCAAGCAGACTCCCCACTGATCATAGAGCCCAATAGGGGTCTCGATCTCATGACCCTGAGATCCTGACCTGAACCAAAATCTAGAGCTGGGTGCTTAACCAACTGAGCCACCCAGTATCCCCGGTAATGATGATTTTTTTTTTTTTAATTTTAAAATCACCATCTGTTTCCTCCATTAGCTTGAATTTTTTTGTGAAAGCAGGTTTGGATTCATGAATTATCAAGGAACTTTTTTATATGAAAATTTCCCAAATCTGGTGTCTGATTATGGTAATTTCAAACTCTGCCTCCAACATGAAAAAACTGTAACTTGAAATTTTGTATCATATTCCATTGGCTATAATGAGTAAGAGCTATGTTCTAATGAACATTCAGTGAAATATCCTATGTAAATCATGGATGTCAAGCTATATTCTAAGTAGACATTCTAAAAGAAGTAAATTCCCTTCCTCCCTAAATGAAATAACTAAATTTGTGGTGGTTTTCTGAAAGTTTTACTATATCCAAATGTAAAAACTTTGACATATAATCATAGCTTTACCATCAGATTTCCTAACATGTTGGTAAATCCTTAAAAATTTTAGATATATGACTTGTTTTCCACAAGTTTAAATATCATTTTTAAAACCCCAACAAAGCAATGAACCGTTTCAAGGTAAATTACATTAATCTAACTTATTTGAAACTTCTTAAAATATGTGCCATTAAAGAGCAATAATATATCCCTTAATACATACAACATATTTATATATTGCTATAGAATGAATGTTTGTGTCTTCCCAAAGTTCATATGTTGAAACCTAATCCCCAATGCGATGGCTTTGGAGGTGGGGCTTTGAGGGATGTTAGGTCATGAGAGTAGAGTCCTCATAAAGGGGTTAGCACCTCCTTGAAAGAGATCCCAGAGAGTGCCCTTGCCCCTTCATCATAGGAGTACACAGCAGGAGGATGGCTTTCTATAAAGGAAGAAGCCGGTCCTCACCAGACACTGAATCTGCCAGAATGTTGATCTTGGACTTCTCAGTCTCTAGTACTGTGAAAAAATAAATTTCTGTTGTTTATAAGCCATTCAGCCTATGGAATTCAGTTATGGTAGCCCAAGCACACTAAGACATATATTTCTCCACAGTATAGAAGTACATTTTAGCTATTCACTTCCACGTGCTGTTTTGTTTTGGGGGACAAAATTATGCAGAGACTGAGTTTGTCTTTGCCAGCAGTTTATTTAACACAGGTTCACTGTGGGAATTTCACAAGCCTAGAGCATGCAGGGTAATGTCTCTCAGTAAGCCAATAAATAAAGAGCACCCCCCAAACCAATGATAGATTAATCATACTATTGTTCCAGGCAAAGACAGAGGAAAGTAATAGTGTCCAAATTTAGTTGAGGTGCACCCTTATAAAAACTGGAGCACAGGAGAGATGGCTCAGTCAACCAAGAGAAGACACCCAGCTACCAGCGCAGAAGGAAAAGTCCCCTGTAGCTAGAGCACGTCGCTAGAGAACATGAACAAGAACAAAACCACTGGTGTTGATGGGCAAGGTGATCTTCAAGGAGCCACTGCAAGGCTATTGCCATCACTCGACAGGAGCTAATTGTCCAAGGGCTTCAGAGAGATTTTTCGATCAGCAAAATGTCTCCTTGGCCAGACCAAACACTCTACAATAGTCATCACAAATTCTTGGTATTTATAGCCTACATGCCCCTTGTCATAGTTGTTTCTTCGTATGTTTTTATTGGTAAGCCCCCAGAAGCCCCCGTTAGAGGCTGACACTGAGTTCTTTTTGGTGAGAACAGATGAGATGATGACATCTTGTCACAACCTGTTTAATACTCAGATGAAATTTTTTTTTGTCTGTCATAAACAAGTGGCTTACAACAACTTCACTTAACAGGTGGATTTGAAATCATATCAGATCAATACAGAAAATAGACACATACATACCTCTGCTTCTACAGAGGTCATACAACTACCTTTTCCACATACAAACCTCACATCAGTATGATCATAGATCTCATTTGTCTGATGAGTAAAATGTTGCCTTTTGTAGATTTCTTCTTATATATACGTTTTAAAAATATTTACTAATGAAATGTTTTTAATGAGATAAGGTATTTCATTGTGTAGTGTATATATATATATATATATATATATATATATAATCTGTGTGTGTGTGTATTTGTATATCCTCTTCTAGGGCAGTCCCACTTATATCAAAAGGTGCTTAGAATATAGCAATTTCTCTTCCTAAAGTAGAATATCTATACTGTCATTAAAACTATGGTCCATCATGCTGTAAAAATTCTTTCTGACTGTATCACAGAAGTTTTACAATTTTTTAAGAAATTTGTTATCGTGATTTATATATATAAGAATAGCAATTATAAAATCAGTCCTCAGAAAGTTCAAATATGCTTCACAAAAGTACCAATTCCACTTTCACATTTAATCTGATTAGTATGATTAGATTTTTGTCTGTTTTTCAATGCAATGTCCTAGACCAGTAGAATGTTATCTCCTAAAATAATCATGGTCAGTCAACAAGATAGCTCTGCTCTCAGTGAATGGCAAATGGGACTGTCAAGGATCTCATTTAGACATTTTTTTTCCTTTTCCCTCAAAGACCTGTGATAACTGATCAAATAATTGGAGTACCAGATCAAATTATGTGAAGATGTGTGTATATTCAGGTGCTAAGAGTCCCATCAATAGGGGCTGTTCTGTTATCGTAATTGAAGGTCTAACAGTATATGTAGACGGACTGGAGTATTGTGTAGCTGGTGTAGCATATTTCCTCACTTGGACCCCCGAAGTCTATTCAACAACATCTGCAGAAAAGTCTGGGGCGCCTGGGTGGCACAGCGGTTGGGCGTCTGCCTTCGGCTCAGGGTGTGATCCCGCTGTTGTGGGATCGAGCCCCACATCAGGCTCCTCCGCTGGGAGCCTGCTTCTTCCTCTCCCACTCCCCTTGCTTGTGTTCCCTCCTCTCGCTGGCTGTCTCTATCTCTGTCGAATAAATAAATAAAATCTTAAAAAAAAAAAAAAGAGTAAATCTATTTGTTAATTGAAACAAACTTTCAGGACTTGGAACATGTAACATTGTCTCCTATAGAGAGGCATCCATATTTTCTGACCACTAGTATCCAAGTAAATATAAATGTAAATTATCTTTTCCTAGAAAATTAGAAAAGAACAATTTTCTAAAATACATTATTTATATTAATCCTCACATTTTGCATTTTAAACTCAAAAAGCTAAGATGTGAGAGGGAGGCTCTTGCAGTGTTTCTGGGACTCTCTTAAGGAAGAAAGAGAAGAAAAGAGAAAGGGAAATTGAGGTCAACCTTGAGATCTTTCTTATTTTTCAAAGTAAAGAATATACTTGTGAAATTTGTACAATTATTCCCAAGATCTTCTAGCTCTCAGAATTATATTTTTAATTAATATACACACACACTAGTATCATTTCTTCATCAGAATATTTGGAACATATTATTTCTACTCTTTAAGATATAGTATTAAATGAAGATTGATGTTTTAAAGCTGTGGCTACTGTTTTGTGTGTCTTTGTGCCAATATTAGAAAGGCTAAAATGAGTGGAAATTTCAGTTTCTAGCCAGAAAACTAAAGCAAAGGGAGAAGAAGAAAAGTACCAGGCACCTAGACCCTTAAATCAGCACTGTCGGGAATGTGGCAGACCACTCTTTCTCTGCTCATGGCTTTGGTTTGCAGAGGAACTGAGTTGCATTTGTGTCATAAGGTTTCACTTATATAAGGAAATAAATGAAGTTGGAGCACAAATCAAAACATGGGGTTTGGTTAAACAACTGGAACATGAATGAATGAGAAGGGTTCTGGCCTATGTTTCATTAGATTCATCATTTAGTTATAATTTCTCTTTATCTGAGAATTCATGTTTAACCCTCTGAAAGTTTTCAGACTATATTCTTTAAAACATAACTAAAAAATCCTGTTCCAGTCAAGATGAAAAAAAAATGGATTTCTCCAGAATCTGTTTAATAATATTGAATATAATCTCTTGATAGCAGTTCCAAAATCAGTGGAATTGACACATTCTAGTGATATCTTCCAAATTAGCTGTCCTTATCCTATCAGAAATACATACAAATGTGTGTGTGTGTGTGTGTGTGTGTGTGTGTGTGTTTGAGGGAGATTCAAAGTTCCTGGAACTAAGGCAGCCACAACACTTTGCCAGAAACTCAAAATAATTCCTCCATCTTATGACAACTGTGAAAACACCAGCGTTCACATAAAATGGAAGGAATTCCCATGTCTTACCACAGAGGGAACAGAATTGGATACACACAAAACCACACCCAAATTATCTCACATTTAATAACAAAAAGTCAGTTTTGAAATGTTTCTCATGTGGCAGTTTTGATCTCTTGACCACAGGTTTCTCCACTCATTTATTCCTTCCCTATTTCCAAGTCCATTTTCCTTTTTGTTCACTTGCTATATACCATGACATTTTTTCCCCTAGACTCCTGAGATAATGTCTTGTTTTGAAGGTCCTAATTTGGTTTCTTATTTATTTTCTCCTGGGCTATACATTTTGTATTTGAAAAAAATCAAAATGCAGTGAAAGAGGCAGCAAATGCTATTTTCCTAATCCTGTTTATACAGGAATCTTTTAATTTTCCTATTTTGTCATATTTTTTTATTTTACTAGGTCACACATTAAAGTGACATAAAGTGAAATGAAGATACTTGTTGGTTAGGTTTACGTAAAAATTATTTATTTTTTGTTTGTTTGTTTATTTCCACGAACCCCTTGAGAGGGAAGAGAACTTAACAGGGGAAATTTAAGCCCATGTAGTAAATCTCTCTCTTTGAAAGAGTCTCCCACCTAATTTTAAAAAATTATCTACTTCTGGGTTAGACTTCCATAAATCCCATGCTGAAATAATCTTTTAAAAATGCAAAGTTTCATATGTTTCAAAACTACCAGCAGTTTTAGCCTATGAAAATAATAAAAGATTCTATCTTCTTAGTTAGAGAGGTACTTACTCAACACACCCCCATTTGAGAAGACCTCTGGGAAAGCTTTGTGAAAAATACAGAAGAAATATCTACACATGTGGTGTTTCACAAATCACAGTCTTTGCCTAGTGGGAAATTGTGCATTCAGGCTGCTGTAATAAAACACCATAGACTGAGTGACTTATAAACAGTAGAAATCCATTGCTCATAGTTCTGGAGGCTGGAAGTCCAAGACCAAGGCACTGGCATGGCCAACTTCTGGTGAAGGCCCTCCTCCCAGTTGCCAACTTCCCTGTGACTTCTTGTTGTGTCCTCCATGAAGGAAGGGCTATGGGGCTCTGTGAGGTTTCTTTTATCAGAGCAGTAATCCCATTCATGAAGGCTCCACCCTCACAACCTGGCAAAGCACCTGGCAAAGTCCCCGTCTTCTGGGCATTAGGATTTTAACACAAATTTGAGGGGTACATTCAGACCACAGCATTCTGCCTCTGGTTCCCCAAAGTTCATGTCCTTCTCACATGTCATTCGAAAGTCTACATCCCAAATCTCATCTGAATATCATCTGAACAAGATATGGGTGAGAATCTCTCTGTGATTCTGTGAAATCAAATATCTAATGTGCTTCTAAAATACAACTGTAGGACAGGCGTAGGATAGACATCCCATTCTAAAGGGAGGAATAATAGGCCCTGAACAATACCAAACCTTAAGGCCAACTAAGATGGGGAGTCCTGTCTTCTGGACAAACCAGAGCTATAATTTCACTTTCTGGATATACTGAGGTGGGAATCCTTCCGCAGAACACTAGGGTAGCTCCTGGCCTTAAGGCTTTTCTGAACACAGACTGTTTGTGGCTCTCATTGTTTGGAGTCCCATGCCCGTGGCTCTCCTGAGCTGGAATCTAACACTGGTGGCTCCAAAGGATTGTACTTTGGGGGCAAGCCTGCTCTTCTGTTCCACTGGGCATTGCCCTAGTGAGGCCTCTCTGTGATTCCCCACCTGGATCCAGCACCGTAGAGCTCCAGTCAGCACCATACTTGAAACTCAAGGTACAGATAAAGAAGAAATATCTACATTTGTGATGAGTATCTGTTTGAGCAAGTCACAGTCTTCACCTAGTAGGAAATATACAAAGAATAGTCCCTCACTTCAAGGCCTTTAAAATACAGTTTGGGAAACAAGATGTCAAAGTAAAAACTTTAAATTATAACTTATATGTAACATCACTGTAATAGTGGAGTAATTGTTTTAATGTCACACATAATTAATTCAAAAGAACTGCCCAGAAAATTATCATTGTAGAAATTCAAAAGAGAGCAAGCACCTTCATCTGAGAACATTAGAAAATTTTTGGAGAGTAGGTAGGATCTGAGCTGAGTGACAAAGATTAGGTCAGATTTGAACAGGGGAAAATGTTCAGAGAGAACAAAGATTAGCCATAAAGCTTTTCACCAGCAGTTTGATTGTCTAAGATAGAATTAATAGATTTAATTTGAGGACAGAGAAGATTATCATTTTAAAAATAAATACAAACTAAAGTTAAATATTGCTTGCAGCATACTCATAGCATGGAAATTTTTTGGCGTTTTTTCTGTGACTTACGTACATCCATTTTGGTATGATTAATTAATGGTTAATGTCTTTCTTTTACTAAAGACTTAATGAAGAAAGGTTCAAAAATTAAAAGAAAACACGTGGATAGAAGAGAATAACTTTACTTAGTGGCAGATATTATGACCATATAAAAATACTAGACAGTCTAATGTCAAGTTTTAATAATTCAAATAAAAATATTTCAAACATTCTTATCTCATGATTCACATAGAAATAGTGGGCTCCCATATATCATTAATTACCAACTAGAAGAAGTAAATTTTAAAAAATCTTATTTCCAGTAGGGCATGATGTTACTAGAAAAACACATAACAAAACTGTGCAAATTCTTCACAAACAATTTTATAAAACATTATTGAAGGACACAAAAAGAGCTGTGAAAAATGAAAATATGTACCATGTTGATGAGTTATAAAACTACCATTTCTATCCAAATTAACCTATAAATTCCATACAATTACAATAAAAATAACACGTTATTTTTCTTAGAACTCGACAAGACATTCCTCAAATTCATATGAAGGAACAAAGTGCCAAAAATAGTCAAGATAATGCTGAGAAAGAATAAGCAAAGATATGGGGCGTGTACTCATAGAAATCAAGGCAGACTATATCAAGAATCTAATGAAGGCAGTGTAGCTTGGCATTTAGGAGACAAATGGAGTAATGGAGTCTGGCTTAGGGTTGGAACCATATTCTTACAGACATGCAAACTGATAAATGATAGAGGTACCATTGCAAATGCGTGTGAAGTTAATAAATTATTCAATACATGGATGTTTCCCTTTCATAACAAAAATAAGTTCCAGAGTAAGAGTTTTCCAGGTGGAAGATTCCAATGTGAAACAGTTATTTTCTTCAATGTTCTAGAAAAGCATTCCATGCAAGGAGAAAAAGAAAAGAAACACACACACACACACACACACACACACACTGCATTTTTGAGAAATTTAAAGCATAAAAAAATGTAGAAAGAACCCCTTGCCAGAAACAAGGGCTATCAGGCAGGATCATGGATTGAAGTTAATAGAGAACACACATAACTACAGAATTTAGAAAGGGCTAGCAAAGCCTACTTCTCTAAGGGTCCAGAAGAAGGGGTACAGCCTGATGGACAAAAGCAAAATCCCTGCCTTTGACCTTTGTAATAAAAGTGTGATTCATGGGCTGGCATCTGGAGTTTTCCATTGACTGTGGTTTTCAGAAGCACCTAGAACAGTGGATTGTAGGGAGTTGCTCCAAGATATCATGCTGCATCTCAGCAATTCTTGTCCAGGCGTCACATCCCACTGATGTGTCAGATAATGGGGAAGTAAGTGACATGTCATTTGTTACTAAGAATAAAAACATAAAAAATCGCAAACTATTTATCTTTTCTTAAACAAGGATGGATTTGAGATTATTATTTCTCATCCTATTAACCTCTCACTGGATATCGAGCATGACTTTCGCTGCCATACTGCCTATGAGTTTTGACAGTGTCATGTATCCGAGCGGAACCAGCGGATTGAAAACCACTGTCCAGGGTTAGTGCTCCTTTTACACTAAACTTCTTAAGGTCAGATGCCTTTCTAGTCAGAGACATGGATTTTGACAAAATTCTACATCCACACATACCAGGATATATAAGAGAACTTGAGTCATTGTTCCTCTAGGACCCCACTGTGGAGGCGGGAACTTCTGAGAAGCTTCCCTTGCAGCAGTGACTTTTTGCTCGGATGTCTGCTAAGCAGAGGCTCAGCTGGGAAGCCGGGCCTCTCTGTCCCTAGTTACAGTTCAAGAACACCCACAAACCAAAAATTAAAATTACTAAGGAAATATTTTTTCCCTCTTCTTCTATTTCCACATTCGTGCCCTCGCGGCATTTCTCCTTGGGAGGAGAGAGGCAGCTGAAGAAAGTCTACCAGCCAAAGAATCAGTTCTACAAAATATCTCTCTGTCATCACCTTAATTCCAGCAGAGACTGTTCCTGCCCCTCAAACCAGGACCAGAGATTGTAAGACAAAATGAACAGTGGGACACCCAGGGCTACACACCTGAAAGGAAACCTTTGTCTTCCCCTAAAAAAAAAAAAAAAAAAAAAGAGGAATTCAGGAATGTTTTTATTACGTCTCACATAGTCCCTTTAATGGGCTTACTGCTCACTCCTTTTCCTTTGCTCTGTAAAGGATGGAAGAGAATACTGAATGGTGAAGGCTGGTAGAAGCATCAATCTTTCATATCCATTCTAAGTGGTTACTTTATCTGACAAAAATGCTTCATTCTGGGAAAGAGGATATTTGCATTATTCTCAGTCTCCTTTTTGTCCTTAATCAGGAAGGTACTACTGGATTGCAGGACACTCTTTACCCACATATAGCAGTTTGCTTTTTTCTTTTTCAGCATTTGTTCTTGTTTTATGATTTGATACTGGATGGAGAGCTTTTGATATTGTGACATGGTACCATTAGGATTCAATAGTGGTGCCATGTTCTTTTTAAAAAATAGACTATGTACATCTCTTTAAAAAGAAGTCTTCTATTAAGATTATAGATCGAGCATACTTTTTTCTAGTCTTTCCCATTTATTTATTCATCCCATTCATTATATGGATCCCTTACTATGCAATAGGTCATAAACTCCAATATGTGAAAAGATGTTTTTGCTGCTTAAAGTGATTAATATCTGGAATTTAGAAAATTGTAAAAATGTATATCCTTGTAAAGTCAAGATGGTATGCAGAGAGTAGCTGGCAAAAATAATCAGCCCAAACAGTGGTGGAGATTTAGATTTCAGAGATGTAGATTTACATCTCACCTGGTTAGACGTGATCAGCGGATATCATCTGGATGAGGATATAAACAGACATAGGAATGATTTTTCGTAAAAGAAAGGGGTAAAAATCAAAATCAAGTTGACGAAATTGGGAAACAGTTTTAAATACAATCATAATAGAGTAAGAACATTGTAAATTAAAAATATATTGTATTCATATATCATCTCATGGCTTATCAAGGCACAACTGCACTATGCCACACTTTCTTTTTTTCTCTCAGATGTGGACACGATGCCTGATGTCCAGGTAGTCATCTTCATGAGTGAGAGAAAATGCAGGAGAATCTCAGAGCCTGACAGAGGGAAGCTGCTGAACCAATGTGAACAGCAGTTTCTTCTTAGGTGAGCAAAATAAATCCTATTGGTTTCAACGACTGCACGTTATGTTTTACTATGTGAGAACAGTGATTCTCAACTGGGTGTGTGTGTGTGTGTGAGAGTGTGTGTGTGTAGAGTATTTTGCCTGCAAAAGGGCATTTGGCAATGTCTGGAGCCATTTTGGATTGTCCTGACAGACAGCCGGCGCCAAGTGAGTAGGGCCCAGCAATGCAGCTAAGCAGCCTACAGCAGTGAGCTGGTCGACCCCCCAAAACAAGGCTTGTCTGGCTGCAAATTCCAATAGTGCCAAGGTTGAGAAACTTTGACTTAAAGAGTTTTCTGAAACCAGTGAAGTGGTCTGTATGGTCGTGTCCCAGGCAAAATTCACGTGGTAAAATCCTAATCTCCAAACACGATGGCATTAGGAGATGAGGCCTTTGGGAAGTTCTGAAGCCGTCTGGAATTGGGTTAGAGCCTTATAAAAGAGGCCTCACAGAGATCCGTTGCCTCTGCCACTCTATGAGAGCACAGCAAGAAGGCCCTATCTACTAAAGAGGCAGAAAACCCTCACCCGCCATCCCATGGAATCTTCCAGTGCCTTCATCTTGAATATACCAGCCTCCAGAACTGTGAGAAACAGGTTATTATTTTTTATAAGCTGCCCAGTCTGTGGTATTTTGTGTTAGCAAACATCCCTAATGGATAATCATACCAATTCTCCATTTTACCCACAGAAAGTGACCAGTGTGTCTTCATGTTGCGCTGTACTTACCACACTGTGATACAATCAGTCCTTTCTATTACAGTTGTTCATAGCTGTACTATTTCTAACACCTGCTGTTTGTACCACTTAAGTGTTATAAGGTTTCTAATTCTGTGTTTGTGTTGGCTCACTTGAAGGCATGAGCACCAGCAAGCTGCCCTGGGCTGTGAGCATCCCGTGCAGTGTCCAACCTGCCCTGAGCAGTGCTCGGAAGAAACTTACTGAATGAGGCCTTGATTGTGAATTCTTAGGAAATGAAAAGTATACATATTCTGAACATGCCTTAATCATAAACATATATTTATTAGACTTTGATAAGAGAAATAATTGCCCTCTGTTGCATAGTTCATGGAGTGATGAGTGAATTTTTTATTCCTTCCAAGCTTACACAAAAATGAACTTTTCCCATGGGGCGCCTCAGTGACTCAGTTGGTTAAGCGTCTGCCTTCAGCTCAGGTCATGATCCCGGGATCCTGAGATAGAGTCCCACATCGGGCTCTCTGCTCAGTGGGGACCCTGTTTCTCCCTCGGCCTGCTGCTCCCCCTGCTTGTGCTTTCTCTCCCTCTCTCTTAAATAAAATCTTAAAAAAAAAAAAAGAAGAAAGAAAGAAAGAAGAAAGAAAGAAAGAAAGAAAGAAAGAAAGAAAGAAAGAAAGAAAGAAAGAAAGAAAGAAAGAAAGAGAAAAACTGTCTCCCTGTATAGTTATGGCTGAGTCAAAATACTGCAACATTTTCCCTTATTCTTCTATTGTTGAAAGTAAATAAATTGAATAAAAGAACTAGTTCTGGCCAGACTTGATGCTGCTATAAAGTGTCATAATAACTCTAAAAAATATTAATATTTTATATATGTACCACCTTCAATATGCTAGGTATTTTCTTAGAATATTTTTACAAAACTGAGCAGTCAGGAAATGGGTGAAGGTAGGAATTTTACATTTCAGTTAATCAGGTTGAAAATTAGTTGAAATATGAAGATTGATATTTCATCATTTTATAATAAAAGTATAAATATATTATTTAAATATAATTCTATAAATTTAGTGATTATTTTGCTAGAGTGTAATGTAATAGTAAACAATAAGCAATAATAATATATATTATAATCATAAAAATTAGTTGTTTTTTGGAGCACTTTGTGGCAGGCACTTTCTAAGCATTCCGCATGTGTTATATTAATTATATTATTTAATCCTCACAATGCCCTTAAGATCAGTATCATTAATATCATGATTATGCCCAATTTTCAGATGAGGAAATATACATGCAACTCACCTGACATAATACAAATAGTTAGTGATCGAGCCAGTATGCATACTCTTTTTACAAGTGAAGTATTATATGACATCAAATAAATGAAACAGATAAAGCAGTAATAACCTGCTGGTGATCAGATGAAAAAAGTGGCCCCCAACCTGGGTGCGATTTTTCCCGATAATATGTGTCATTATTGTGTTTCTATATATACACCAATAGACAACTGTTTTAGTTTATTTATGTCTTGCTGAGTATGTAATAAATGCAAACACTTTTGCATTTACTCATTTTAGTAGTTTGAAGTTTTATCTTTAAGTCTGAAAAAAATATCAAAATGCTAAGAATTTTGAATTTGGATTTGCTATGTCTGCATGTCAATTTTGACTCTATCTTTCACTGGCTAGGTGAGGCTATGACAATACTTCACCTTCCTGAGACTGCTAATCTGTAAAATACGAAATTGACCCCTTCCTCAATTATTTGTATTATTTGTAGGCGAAGGTTCTAGTTCATTGCCAGGGATATATTTGCTGAGCAATGAATGGCAACTACTTTTTATTGTGCTTCCGGTAAGTTAACAAAAATTAATAAATATTAATGTTCAGTTTCAAGAAGCCATTAATGCTAGCATTACTATATTCTACTTATTTCAAATTTTGCTATGTAATAGCTTCCACTCATCAGAGTATGTTTAATTACATGACCCATCATTTAACCCAGCACACGTGTCAGAAGTATCAGTGCACTTACAAAAGTATTTACCAAATTCATAGTTCATCTGCAGGTGAGCATATTGACTTTGAAAGAGAAAATGTAACCTTCTAGGGATGTTTATATTAATATTTGCTATTATGGATCTTAAGTTCACTAAGATTTTTCTTTTTCAAAAGAAATTTAGATCTTTCAAGCTGTATTCCATGTAATGCAGGTTTTTCTGTATGTTTTGGATGAGAAAATTGCATAAAAACAAAATGCATAGTAATCTTAAAAAATAATTATTTTGAGGTAGTAATATATTGCATGAAATAATCTTAATTATTTTGAGGTAGGAATGTATTGCATGAAATAATCTTATAAAGTTGATTGCACCTTATTTACTCTAAAACGTAGACTACAGGCTAATTATGTTAGATAAATATACTAGCTTATCTAGTTTAAATATGTGACTAATGAGGCAAACTCACAGATTTAATTGCATTAAAGGTCAATGTGCTTTGCTCTGCTCCATGGAAACAGGCTGCGCTCCAACCACTAGCTAACCTCCTCACAAATGAATGAAAATAATCAAAGGAATTGTAAGACACTGAAGCATTTAGTCAAAGTTCATTACCACAATTAGATAGTCTTCTGACCTGTAAGACGATATCATCAAAATAATACACAAAACTTATATTTTTAAGTAAATAAAAATAAATAGAATATGTTTCAATTGGTTTTTACTAGAGTGCACATAAAAGATTTACTTCTGAAACTAATGATGTTGACCAATTGATTTTAAATAAAAGAAAAAAAATTACTTTTGTGCATGATTCCATTAATAGATAGAGTTTCTTATTACGCATGTTATGAAATGTGAACAACTTTACCTAGCATTCAAAGTCCACTCTGAACTGATGTTCTACATTTCAAAGTCTTCTCTCTCATTATTCCTATTGTGTTTCATTCACAACCATTCCTGAACATGTCATCCTGTTTGTGCTTTTATTCTTTGACCTTCTTGCCTTGTCATTCTCCTTACCCATTGCAGTTCATGGAGTTTAGTTTTTTTAATGCGTAGACAATAAAAACTGTTGTCAGTAAAAAATACATAAATGCAATGGCACTATACTTGAAAAAATACTGTTATGTAAATTAATGTAACTAGCTCCTCAGAATAACCTAAAACATTAAGTAGCATGATTAGAGTAAACCAATTTTAAGGATGAAGAAATTTAAATGCAATGATACTAATTGATTTTGTCACACTCAAAGTTATTAATAGGATGTCCAAGGTCACCATGATTCTATTTCTGTGCTTTTAAAATGTCACACTTGACTACTAAATGGTCTTTACAGCGGCTGGAGCTTAAGTCTTTTGCATGGAATAAGAACTCTGCATCTTATCTGTCAAGTTATCTATGACCTATGTGTGATTTCCCTTGGAAATTGAAGAGGATTCTCTTGAGGACCTTCTATGAGATTCTTCGAGGTGGTATGGAACATCCAGCCAGGACGCCTGACTTACCACTAGCTGGTGTTCTCTACTTTCAGAAATTTCCTTCTATGCCAACTAGTTGTTCTGTCACCTCTTGGCCAACTCTTCTCATGCAGTTGAATCTTTTTAAATTCAGTAAGATTTTATCCTGCTATAGACACTTAACTGAATTCTGAACTTTCTCAATCAGATTACTCGTGTTACAGAAGACAGCACATCGTACTTAGAGGGTTTTTTCACTGATCCTTTTCTATGAACCCTTTATTATATGTTTCAAGATAGCCTTAGAAAGAGAAAATAAATTAGATATATCTGGAAAATAGCAATTCTTCATAAGATGACAAAAACATGCAGAACAAAAATCTAAAAATTAAAGTTATAACAAAATTTAAGAACATGACATGTTTTCTACTTGTTCTAAAGTTAGTATGTAAGCAAAACGTTGTAAAATTAAACGAGAACCTGAAGTTCACAAACATCAATTTTAGGGAAGAGAACCCTCTCCAATTTCAGGGAAAAATATAAATACTTTTTTTGAATAGAGGATGTGTGTGTGTGTGTGTGTGTGTGTGTGTGTGTGTGTTTAGAGGAAGAGAGAGGGACATAACGACTGAATTGCCATTTTACAAAACAAATAGGCATAATGTATTTTTGGGAAATAAACATTTAGAGAAAACTAGGGGAAGTTTTTCTGAGTATGGTATTCAATTACTTTCATATTAAAAAAAATTACTTCTATTAGTAGTCACAGTGCTTTTCCTTGAAAAAAAAAATCAAAGATGTTAAGTTCTCAAGTTGGGAGTGGAGAGTAAGCACAAGTATCACCTTTTCCATCAGAAATTGAAGGAAATGCCGAAGACAGATAAGAACAAAAAATTTTTTCAAGTTTAAAATCAGTTCTACTTATCAAAAGTATACTTTTAAAAAAAAATACACATCAATTCTAATAAATGTAAATCTTTCTATTTAAGTGTAAATCATATGAAAACTCATCAGGCTTTGATCAATCAATAGGTATGAACAAACAAGGCAGTGTTTCCCAGATTACAGACACTGTGCTACAGGCTAAATTAGAACATGTGTATGTGCTATGATTTTGCCTATTAGTCAACAGCACAAAAATAACATAGATGTGAAAACTCAATACCTCTGAATTGTTGACTCTTTCAATAAATAAACTAATTGCACATATTATTGATCTTTTTTACTATGTTATCTTTTATCTTTTCTTTTTACTATTTTAATATAAAGTTTTAGACTTTAAGTGAAAACTAATGAGATACTTTGTATGTATTTCTCTGTATTACCTACCAGTAAGGCTATCTATAATTCATTTTAAGTTCATAATTTGAAAAATCTCTTTTGGTGTTGACATTTTACTTTGCTTAGAATTCAGTGACCTACTAACCCAAATCCTGCCTTCTAGAAAACTTCATTCTAAGGAAATATGATCTATTAACCAGAAATATATAGCCACTCACAAATAAGCAAGTGGCATCTAAAAGAACCAGCTCTGTGCTATGTTTTTCTTATTTCCTCATTATTTTTATTTAAGAAATGGAGAAGAAATAACAACATATTTTGTTTATTTGGCAAAATTTTCTGAAGCTGTTCACAAAAGAATTCATGAAAACTAATTCAAATAGATCTATACAACTATATTGTAAAGATAAAACTCTCCTGAGGACTTTATAAATGAAACAATAAATTGACTATAGCAATAAGACTGTAGAGATTAAATAAATAAATAAGAAATTTATCAAGTGGAAGTATATGTAGTATGCAAAATTTTGTCCAAATAGTCACTGCAAAGAGTGTCTCTCTCCGCTGAATAATTGTCTGTCTTTTTGGAGTGGAAGTTCAACTTAATTCAAAAAATATTTGAGTACCTATTATTTACCAAGCAGAGGTTCAATATGACAGGAGATACAAAAAGTGTAAGACTTTATTCCTGTCATTCTGAATTTAAAAATAAATATTTGATATTTAAAATATATTTATTAAAATACATATTTATTCATGTATGTATGAATACAACATTTACCAACATGCAATAATTAGGTAAACACATAATTAAGTCATTATTAAAGTTTTTTATTGAAAATAACTAGAAGTTCATACAGATAACAGCAAAATGGTATGTTATCAGGATGGAATGAATCAGATAGGTTGGCTGGTTAAGAAGTTGTATGGAAAGGTTGGAGGTAGAGTTTCAACAACAGTATAAAGAACCCAATATGTAAATATTTTGAAGTGTTAGAGTTAGAAATATTATACTAAAAGTATACCAGAATATACTAAGATTTTTGCCAAAAGAAAGAAAGAAAGAAAGAAAGAAAAAGAAAGAAAGAAAGAGAGAGAGAGAAAGAAAAAGAAAGAAGGAAAAGAAAGAAAAGAAAGTGTCCAATTCTTTATGATCACTTAACAAATTCCTTGGATTGGAAATTGTTGCAGACCAGGAAGTTAGGCTTAATGAACATAAATTTCTAAAGCAGTTTGAAAAGTGCCAGGGTGGGAGGGAAGACCAAAGCAGGTCTACCTCAGTATCATGATAGTGAAGAGGATCTTCATTCATTGAAACTGTCAAGGACAGACCCTTTCATATCCATGTTTAAGAAACATCTCACACTTATTTATTCAAAACATACCTCTTAATCCCAGTCCTGGCCGGAATGTATTCTTTCAGAAGATTTTCTGATTCTAGTAATTGAGCCAAATACCAATCCAGTTGACCAAGGCTAAGACCAATCATCATTAATTCCTCCTTTTTTCCTCACCTCGAATCCATCACAAGCCCTATTGTTTATGACTTCAAAGTATTTTTGAAATGTCACCTCTTTTCTAGTAATTCCCTTCAGCAATCCTAGTGTAACTATAATCTTGTGAATTTCCTACTGCAATACCAATTAAATGCTCTAAAAACATTTAAAAATTCTAAAGTGTAATCTCACAGAAGTCAGGGTTCGGTGTTTAAATTCTAAATCATTTCACTCTACTCTCACTTTAATTAAACTTTCTTTTTTTTTTTTTTTTTTTTTTTTTT
>NC_048231.1:22974541-23000765 GCF_002007445.2 Ailuropoda melanoleuca | reverse complement strand
GGCTCCCCGCTTCGTACCTCGATACTCAGCGCTGGAGATGTTCATTTGTAGAGATCCAGATGTATCTTCCTGCGTCTCAGGCTGATTCCGTGGATATTCCTGCTGGTCTGGTACCTATCCAGCTCAACTCAGGGGACCGGCTGAAAAAGGGGTCCCCTACTCCTCCGCCATCTTAACCTCCTCCCCCTAATTAAACTTTCAAATAGCTTCTTTGAAAGGAAAGTCCAGAAAGAAGTTGCTGTGGCCAATGTCAAAGAGGTTAGTTACTGCTTGTTCACTAGGAGTTTGGTTGATTCCTGTCTCACAGTAAGGTCTTTCATCCATTTTGAGTTTATCATGTATGTGTAAGAGAATGGTCTAGTTTCATTCTTACGCATGTGGTTGTCCAGTTTTCCCAGCACCATTTTTTGAAGAGACAGTCTTTTTTCCATTGATTGTTCTTTCCTGCTTTGTTGAAGATTAGTTGATCATAGAGTTGAGGGTCCATTTCTGGGGTCTTTATTTTGTGTCTGTTTTTGTGCCAATACCATACTGTCTTGATGACTATGGCTTTGTAATATAGCTTGAAGTCAGGCATTGTGATGTCCCCAGCTTTGGATTTCTTTTTCAACATTCCCCTGGCAATTCAATGTCTTTTCTGGTTCCATACAAATTTTAGGATTGTTTGTTCCAGCTCTGTGAAAAATGTCAATGGTATTTTGATAGGGATTGCATTGAAAGTGTAAATTGCTCTGGGCAGCATAGACATTTTAATGATCTTTATTCTTCCAATCCATGAGCATAAAATGTTTTCCATCTCTTTCCTTAAATGGCCAATAGGATCCATCTCAACTCTTCATAATAATTTTTCTGACTTCATCTTCTATTACATACCTTCTGCCTCACTATTACTCCCCAAACCCATATATACAAGAGTCTTTTTTATTATTATTATTTCAATGCACCAAGTCCTTTCCCATTTATAGACTTCACACATCTTTTTTCACATGCGTGCGGTTCTCTTATCCCAGCTCCTCAAAATGCTAGTTCAATTATACAAGACTGTTACATTATGCTAGGTGAGTTCATTTTGGAAATTATATGAATGGAAAGAAAATTGTGTGTGATTGGGCAGCCAAAATCTGTGCTGTAGGCATTTATAAAATTGTTCCCATAATTAAACATTGGGTAGTCAATTATGCAAATAGAAATATGCCCCTGTGGTTAAGGAGTTTTCAATTAGAGGGATATTAAAGTCAGTTAAGTGATGGTCTATATCATAAACTTCTCATGAGCATACAGAACCAACATTCATATATAGATCCCAGTGTTAAGTACACATATATATTAGACACCACTGGAGTGGTGTTAAACTCCAGTCTGGTTTATATGTTTCTACAAAGTGCCAGAGTGTTTGGTAGTACTCACTTGTTTGACATACTAACCGTGGTAAAATTATCTGATCAAATTTTCTGAGAAAGTAATCAGTGTCTTCCCACATCAACCTCTGTGCTGAAGGGTATTTTTTCGTTATCATGGCTCATGAAATTAACTTTACCTTAAGATGACATTAAATGGTTTGAGATATATATAGATATATCTTTTCTAAATGTGCCTGATAACTTTTGTTTATTTGACTTTTACCATAAGACAACTGCTACATGCCCTTGTAATTTAAATCTTGACAAGTACAGAATTACTTTAAATATCATTCACTGCATAAAATGGATAAATAAAACAGTAATTTACATGATTATCTAAAACATAGCATAGTTGATTTGCAAAATAACTCTGTTGATGAACCTCTTAGTTCAGGTTAGATAATATTAAACAACACAATTTTCCTCACTGAACTCATTACAATAGATTGAATTTATAAACTACCCAGTGATGCCTATTAAGAAATCAGAAAATCTGACTGTTAAGCCTGATCACGTGCAAGCAGAAGAATGTGTTTGCTTCCTAACTGGTGAAACATAATGCGATTGCATGAGCTTAGAAGGGAACTAGAAATAAATATTAGTTCTTTAAATGGAAGGCGGTGTTTTCCCTTTCATGAAAACCAAAGGAGGGAAACAATGTTATGTTTAACTCTTTGAAAATAGATTCCAAAAAGTTAAAGTATTTACTATCATTCTTACTTTATTTTATATGTAACTCTATGCATCTTACATCATATTTTAAAAATCAAAATTTTTAGGCAGGCTAAGGGCATAGACTTTGTAGGAACACTACAGGGCTTAAAACCATGGCACTGCTATATGACTTCACAAATCCTCTGGACCTCAGATTTCTTGACTATGATATGTAGAAAACAATAATACAGATATTGAATTTGCATTAAGTAATATATGCAAGAGTTTAGAGCAATATCAGATCCAAAAAACATTCAACAATATTAACTGTTATTTTTTACTACCCTATTCCTAGCTAATATAATCTCATGCTGCCATTAAGATTTTGGCAGAATTTTTTACTTCATTTTATAGATGAATTAACTAAACCATAAACAGTTTAACTAACTTTCCCATAGTCATTTGACTAGTAATTTTTACATTCAGTGATTTAAACATAAAAATTTCAATTGTAGAATGTCATCTTCCAATTTAGTGGGATAGTGAATAGTCGACTGATGTAGTGTAGCCGTTCAAACAAATAATAGAACACAATTTTAAAAAGGTTAAAAAGAGGTTAATAGTGAAGGTGACACTTAGTTTGAATTCAAAAGATAGTTAAGAATTTTCCAGGAAGACCAGGTAACAACAGTTTCCTAGAAGAAAGAACTTATGGCCTTTAGAAGATACCTATCATTCATTGAGGTAACACTAAATGACTTACAAGGACAGTGACATAGAAAAGTCAGTGAAGTCTATGCACTGAGGATGTTGGTCTAGATAGAGGCCAAGTCACAGAGAGTCTTATAAGCAATATATATTTAAATGTAAGGACTTCCCACACACACTGTAATTCATAATTATAAATTTTGGCTTGTAGATATATTTCAAATTTCTTAGAACTCGTGGCTCAACTAGAATGGAAGTTCTTTGAAGGTTAGACCATACTCTTTTCTATATCTTTCATAGCACTTAGCGCTGTGTCAAAGAGTGTGATAATATAATTTTTTTTCACTTACTGATTTTTGATCCTTTACTCTGTCAAAAAACAAGCCAACAGGCTCAAAATGTAGTCACTTACCCTAAGCCCTATGTCACCAAATTTAGACTTAGTTATAGTTTCGAATGTCCCAGAAATGGAATCTTAAATCGATCAAGAATCACCTGATCAACACTAGCTAGGTAATCTGCCTGGTAGACACCCACTATCCCCTAAATGAGAGTAACCTTGCAATAACCAACCTGTCTTTTGTCTAGTATAACTTCCTTGTTTCTGTTCTCTTTTGTCTATAAAAGCCTTTCATTTCGTATAGCTCTTTGGAGCTCCTTTTTATCTCCTAGATTGGGTGCTACCCAATTTGAATCAATTCTTGTTCAAACTCTTAAAATTTTTAATATCCCTCAGTTTATCTTTAAACAGTTCTGGTGTCAGAAAAGGAGACCAAAGGAGACCCTAATGGCCGCCAGCCAGGAGCAACAATCAGCCCCTTGAGCTCATTGCTTTCTCCCTGCCTCTTGAGGTAGTAGGTAAGTATCCTCTCAGATCCTAGCTCCAAATTTTTGCATTATGAGCTTTCAGACTTTGAGCATTTTTTTTTCCAGACTGGGTTTAGAAACACTGGAGTTAGACTGGGTCCTACTCTAAAACCAGACTTGGTCGAGGTCAGGCTTGCACCAACTTGGAAACCAGACTGATCCAAACATAACTGGACTGAGTCTAGTGCAAAGCATCAGGTTAGTAAAATTTTGTTTTGATCCTAAACAAGCAAGTTAACCTTATTAGAGACAATCTTGAATTACAGAGGCCACAGTGGAGAATTAAACTAGATAAGTTTATTCATTTACAAGATGCCCTAGGAAAAAAGGGCTCTCAGCCAAGCCCTCACAAAAAACCATAAAGGGAAAATTCTTTTTCCTCCTCTACAATTTCTGAAATGAGATCCAATAGCACACCCCACTCACTCCAGAGCCTACAGATGGAATCCTAGGAAAGTGACAGAAGCTGGCAATGGGTGAGAATTCTTATCAAAATCAGTGCCCCTAGTTCTTCTCTGTGGTGTCTGGTTGAGAAAAGAAGGTAAAATATTACATTGTCCCTTCCTTTCCTTTCCTGTCCCTGTCTGAAATTCAGATTGGCAGAGAAAAAACATTTTAACAATTTGATCTTTGAATTGTCTCATGAATTTGTGTTTTGGTACCCAATGGTTGTTGAGACTTCTCTCAGGGACAGTGATTGCCTTCATGTTTGTCTCATTTTGTGCCCTGAAAACTTGGCTTGGCAACTGTCAGATTGGAATCCCCCAAATATGGCTGGACAGAAATGTGAGTTCCATTCCATCTGCAGCTAGGGTCCTACTGACTGTTCTTGCAGGGGACTTGTCTAAGGCATTTCTTTCTTTTGGTTATCTTTGGGAATGGCTCTGGATCTTGGGAGAGTAGTATCTTTTAGCACTCTCTTTGGGGATGCCGCTTACATTCATGGAGTTATTCGATACTGCCAGGAATATTCTACCATTTGTCTCAGTTGAAACCTGACAAGATGTTAAAAAAAAAAAAAAATTTAGTAGCTGTATGGTCAGAAGTTAGCCAAATTGGAAGCTGACATTCAAAGCCTTATAGGAAGTTTTTATAAGGCCTTCTTCCTAAGTCAAAATGAAACTATGTACCCAAACACAAAGAAAAATATCCTGAAGACTTTATGGAAAAATTTACTAAAACATTCCAAAGATACACACCTTTAACTCTAGAACATAGAAACTTTTGGTTTCTATCGTAGTTGAGTATCTTCTCCCCAATATAAAGTAAATTTAAGTTAATGTAGTTAAATGGGTGGGTCAGTCTCCAAAGATCTGTAACCAAAATCTTTGAGGAATTAAAAACAGCCTTACTTGTCTTATGAATTGAATTTTTACAAGAATGGAAATGCAGGTCTAGAAATAGTTCAAAGTCTACCTATCCTTTTTACCAATCCCAAAAACTCCCCTGTCCATGTCAAAGGTTTACAGATACTGTGAAAGATCTGGACTTACAGGGGGAAAAAAGTCCTTCTTGGTAGAATGTGCCTTCTTTTTCCATACCTTTTGAGATGTCAGTATTTTCCCTGGTCTTCTGTAGGAACCAATGTAATTCTTATCAGGAGAGGGGAAAATAGGAAAGATTAGTTTGAAAACAGGCCCATGAAAAATCTTAAAAGTTTCTTTCATAATGATTAGTAAAAAGTTATCTGAGCAGGTAATCTTAGCTCACTCCATCTGCCAGAAATTTGGCATCTAACTTGGATCTAACTATTCTTTTATAAACTAGTGAGTGTTGCATTTTCATATCTGCCTCATGGCTAATATTTTTTAAACAAAAGCCATTAAATCTCTTTATATCTGTCTATATGTTTATGTTATATCTATGTAGATATGTCATAGATATGTGATTTTTTTCACTTCTGAATGGTATTTCCAAAATTCATTAGTTAAGAGCTCTATTTAATTAGCTTAAAGACAAACAAGTCTACTCCGAGAAATACAGAAAAAAAAAGGTTTTTCAATTTTACATGATCTAGGAGAATCTTCAGTAAATAAAGGTAACTAAAGTTTGTTGGCTTAATTAAATCAAGCATGTCTTCAGAGTTTCAGAATTAAATATAAGACTTATATTCTACCTTGGTTTACTAAAAGTCAAATATCTCTGTTACAGAATTTGTCAGCAAGAAAAAGAAACTTACAATGATGCTTAGCTATTTGATGGCTCATGAAATTGTCATAATTACTGAGAACAAGTAAATTAAATAGATGTAGGCAACATAAATTTTTTTAAATAAACTTTCCAACAATAATTGTGCTCTATGGTATGTCTACTTAAAAATAGCTTCCAAGATCTTTTTGGTAACTTAAAACCTTCAAGTAACACTGAGATAAATTAAATGATCTGGATAATCGTTGAATATCCAAATAAAATACTGAAACATTAACTACCGAACACAGGTTTTTTCACCTTAGGCTTCCTTTTATGGAAGAACTAAAGATACTCGGGTCTATTAAGAAACGTGTTTTGCTTTAGGAGAATTGACTTTGAGGAATTATATGCTTCTAAAAATTATGAAACATATTTATAAATTTGCCAATCCACAGAAGACTGGTGTAACAGAGTCCACAGTTGCTTCCTTCTTAGTTTTCATGAGGAATTAGGATTCTTTTTTTTTTTTAATGANAAAGAACTTCTCAAACTCAATACACGAGAAACAAATAAACAAATCATAAAATGGGCAGAAGATATGAACAGACACTTTTCCAATGAAGACATACAAATGGCTAACAGACACATGAAAAAATGTTCAAAATCATTAGCCAAGGGAAATTCAAATCAAAACCACACTGAGATACCACCTTACGCCAGTTAGAATGGCAAAAATAAACAAGGCAAGAAACGACAATTGTTGGAGAGGATGTGGAGAAAGGGGATCCCTCCTACATTGTTGGTGGGAATGCAAGTTGGTACAGCCACTCTGGAAAACAGTGTGGAGGTCCCTTAAAAAGTTAAAAATTGAGCTACCCCATGATCCAGCCATTGCACTACTGGGTATTTACCCCAAAGTTACAGATGTAGTGAAGAGAAGGGCCATATGCAACCCAGTGTTCATAGCAGCATTGTCCACAATAGCTAAATCGTGGAAGGAGCCGAGATGCCCTTCAACAGATGACTGGATTAAGAAGATGTGGTCCATATATACAATGGAATATTACTCAGCTATCAGGAGGAATTAGTATTCTAAGAGTTAAGGATTCCAAGCAATATCTGTAATTAAGACTACTTAGAAATGATAAGGATGAGAGGGAACAATGTGCATGAAAAACAGGTAAGGAAAGTAAAATAAATGGTTTCAGAATGAGAAAGAAGAGAAACATAAAAGTAGTTCATTTGGTATAGCTCCTTCAAGCTCCTCTCTCTCTGCTAGATTGGGTGCTCCCCAGTTCAGTCATTCTTGCTCAAATAAACTTAAAATGTTTAATATACTTCAGTGTATCTTTTAACAACTCTCTCCCTTTGGCTCTGTTTCTCTTTCAAGCACTGTATGAAGACTTTTATGTGTCTTACCTGTGTTATTTTTTAGTACTTTCCTCCGGAACAGCGATTATGATATTAACTCTACACATGGGGAAACCAGAGTTAACAGAAGTTTGTGTAACTTGCAAGATCTCATATGACTGGGAAGTCAATGAACAGGTATTTGAATGCAGACATTTGCCTTTCTAGTTACATACTGCCATGTGTAAAGGGTAAAAGGCAAAGAGCTAGTTGGTAAATACGTAATAACTTTCTGGTTATTTTTCTCTAGTTTAAAAAAAGCATAGTGCTATAAAGTCAATGATTCTTTTCTAATTAATAAAGTCAAAAATTAGGATACATTAGATTAACTAACTCAGAAATCCTAACTGAAAAAAAATTAAGTTTTATAGCAGTTGATGAAAAAAATGCATATATTTGGGCATATTTTTGTGTTCTATATTTATAAGAAGCAGTATGGCACAATAGCTAGGAACATATTTTGAGCTAGACTACCTTGGTTCAAATTAAGTTAATTTTATTAGCTCTGTTACCAGGGAAAGCTAACATTTCCTGCCTGAGTGTCTTCATGTATAAATGGGGTTTATTATAGTACCCACCTAATGGACCTGTTCTAAGGATTAATTGAGCCTTCAGAACAGAGTTTGGTTTATAAACAGGACTAGATGATGACGATGATGATGGTGGTGGTGGTGGTGGCGATGGAGCTCACATGTATTCTGAATCATCTAACTTGTTATGTGTATATTTTAGCCAATATTGTTCCAATTTTCATCCTAGGAAAATGCATATTATGAGTTTCTAGGAAACCATACCGAGGATTATTGGCCATGAAGTGATGTGGCACACATTGTTGTAAGCGTAGGGAAAGATACTTCTTAGAGGAGAGGGTGGAATGGGAGAGAAAAGATAAAATAGACAACCAGAGTTCCAGATTACTCATGACTTGACAGGTATTGGCCAACACAACAAATCAGGAGCAGAATTAAAGGCACCACGAGTACAGAACTGTTGACCCTCTTCAAGGTGAACACAAATATTTTTGCTTCATGAGGGGCCAGTGTTCTCCCAGCATCTCTGAGCTTGAGATCATGCCATAGAAAATCACATTTTCTCATACTCTGGTTTTGCAGTTTAAAAAAAAATCCTTTGGTCCTGTTTCTCTTCAACCCACTTCCATCCCCATCCTGATTTGGATCCCATTGGCTGGACCGCTCCACATTTTGGGTTTCTTCCTTGCCTTTACATAGCAGCATGTAAAAAACTTTCTCGTGATGGCCCCCTTTTTAGTTACCTTTTGTGATTGTGAATAAGAGGCACCTTGGCACAGTGCCAGTCTTAACCCACTCCAAATCCCATATCACCACAGTTGAGATCTGCTTTTCTTTTAGATACCATAAATCTGGGATGGGAAGAAGATTGAAGAGTTATTGAGGGAAAAACATCAAAATGGCAAAGTTTGGATTACTTCATATAATGTAGCATACTAGCAGAAATGAACATCACTGAGACTCCATCATGCCATCCATATGCTTGCTCCTCCTGATAAACATACCTTCTCTGTTTATTTCCTTGATTCCATTATTTTTAATTTAAATCATTGTTCTTTTACAATGAACAATGATAAAAATAAATAGTGATATAATTATTCTTTCTTTACTCTCTCTCTCTATATATATGACTTAATATACATTGTTTACTTACATAAAAACATTATATATATACAGCTGCAAAATGTTCCTCTAAATGCAGCAAAGTTTTCATAACAAGTGTATAAATGACATTTTTTAAGTTTTGCTGAATATAAAACATTTGATAATTTTCATTTTGTGTGTGTTTAAGCCCTTGGCTATACAGAAATATTCAACTTGATTTCCAAATATTTGGTATCTTCTAGTTATCTTTTATTTTAATGTCTATCTTAACTTCAGACTAGTAAAGTAATATATTTTTGCTTCATTTCCAGCATATTTCTATTTTGGTAAATACTTCATGGGCCCTATGTAGTGGAAGTGCTGAAAACACTGACTCCATCTTTGGTCCTCCATCTTGCTCATGCCCATACAATGACCTCCCTTAGGGCCATGTGGTCCAGGACCCATGGAGGTTAATGGATGCCTTGACTGGAATGCAGGAAAGCTTGTTCTGATCTTCCCTAAAGTGACACGCAGAAGGCTCCACTTTAGATAACTAGTAAAGGAGACCCATGCACAGAAGGGTCCACTTTAGGTAACTAGTAGAGATGACCAGCACACAGAAGGTACTACCTCAAGCAAAGAAAGTTGCATGCAATGCACTTTAACCCTAAATACTTAAGAACTTATATATATTTTATCTGAAGTTTAATAAGTTTTAATGCCTTCGTATCTTTTCTTATCTATTAATTTGTAAAAAATATGTCTAAGATTACTTCTTGTTGTTATATGTATTGGATGTGTATAGGTATAAATAGAGATGTAGATATAAGAATAAAAGATCTTATTTCTTTTGAGTTATTATTTTCTTTTAATTTACCCCCCACATATTTTAAACATAGATAAAATTTTAAATAACTGCACAGTAAATAGACACATTCCAGCAACTTAAATTCCATAATTATTAACATTTTTTCATATTTGTTTTATTGCACACAAACTCTTCTATGTAGCCACTATTAATATGCTTTATTAAGTTTCAGACAATTGATGCCTCACTCCAAAATGCCTCAGCATTCATATTGTTAACTAGAATTTAATATTTGTTTACAGTTTTTTAGGTAACATACAGTGAAATGCATAAACTTAAAATGTACAAAATTAAATTTTATACTAATAAATGCCACAATTAAGTTATCCTTTTTTGTGCTGATGGATACTTGGGCTGTTTCTGAGTTAGAGTTATTATAAGTAAACTACTATAAAGATTACCATATGTATCATTTTGTGGACATCTTTATTAATTTCTCTTGGATAAGTTCCTGGGATTGTAATCACTGGTTTAGAGTATATGAATATTAAACTTTATTTTTAAAAATTAGGAGTTATATAAATATTTAGATACACATATTTAGATCTTTCTATCTCTCTCCCCTGAAGAAGTCCATGCATAAACATACACCACACATGCACAAACACACACAGATACAGACTTTAAAATGAATGGCTATTAGCAGGACTCTCAAATGGAATGCTGTAATCCATCACAATTTTCCTCCTTTCCTGGAACTCGGCACTGTTTCCACTCTCTGCAAAGCACTAAATTTTAGTTTAGGTCCCTTATTGCCATGTTTTATACCCCAATCCTATGTTTTCCTCCAGAGTAGAATAACACTGCTTTTTGAAAATGAAACTTCTCTATTTGATATTTGTACATTTCTTAGAAATATGATGCTTTGATCTTTCATCACTTAAACATATTGATTTTTCTAATGATTTCCTGTCATCTCCCATCTTAGTTTCTAAACTACTCCTTCCTCCCCATGACTTTCATTCTTATAGTGATTAATCTATCCATTTTCAAAGATATGGAGAAAAGAGCTCTTCTCAGTAGGTTTATTTTCCTTCAACATTGAGTGTATTATTATCACACATTGATCGTTTCAGGGAGTGTACCACATATGCATATGTATATATTTTTTAAAAAACTACACCCAAAAGGATTTGAGAGAGCTTAGACAAACAAATATAATGTGAAACAAAGTAATTAAAGTTAAAAACTGAACTTAAACAACCAAAAAAGTAAATAAGTAATAAGTGTTATCAGCAAACTGGCTCTTATTTTGCTAAAAAGTGTCAGCTGGAAATTAAAGCAGAACTGGGAAATAAACAGAGAAACATAACTAACTAACAACAACAAAGAAACTTTCTATTCATTTTCTACAAAGAGAGCCGTTTGTGGTACAAATGTTTACTGTGAAGATATTTATTATTGTTGAATGAAGTGCCAGAGGTCCCGCTTGAGATCCTGAAGGTAAGAGGATGATATCGGTGTTCAGTGATCAATGGCTTTCAATCAGACTTGACTTTGCTCAAAGGAGAATTAGCTCATGTGTGGGCAACACAGAGGTTTACATGTAGAGTTGATAGTTTTCCTATAAAATACATCAGACTCTTGTCAATTACCTGGGCAAGCCTTAGATTCTCTGATAGTCACCAAAGAAGAAGAAATTTAACATGAAAATATCCATGAAACATAAGCAACTGAAACCCTCCTTACCTTACAGATGTCGGTATAGGTCCTCTTTTTAGTCTTAGGGCACCTTGATGGACCTGCTGGGAAGTGTTAGCAGTCACAATGACTCCCACACAAGTACTGTTTTGACGTTGGAAAGGGATATGTGAGAATGTTAAAGTATGTACTAAATAATAATTCTTCAAGATAGAGTTTTACATGCCATGAATGTGCTGATGCTGAGAAAAACAACCGATTGATTCATGTGTGTCCTAAGATTATTCCTGGTCATAGGTAGTACATATGTTCATAAAAATAGAAAACATTTCAAATATTTCAAAATTTGAAAACTTCCACGGCCAAGAATATTGCAAATAAAATATACTAAATGCTCTTTCATTTACAGAACATAAGAAATAGCAGGGAGATCAGTAGAAGAAGGAAGGGAAGAATGAAGGGGGGGTAAACAGAAGGGGGAATGAACCACGAGAGACTATGGACTCTGGGAAACAAACTCAGGGCTTCAGAGGGGAGGGGAGTGGGGGATGGGCTAGCCTGGAGATGGGTATTAAGGAGGGCACATACTGCATGGAGCACTGGGTGTTATACCCAAATAATGAATCATGGAACGCTACATCAAAAACTAAGGATGCACTGTATGGCGACTGACATGACATAATAAAAAATTATTATACACACACACACACACACACACACACACAATGCTCTCTAAATTTCAGGCACAACTATAGCCAGTAGAACAAGCAAAACTTTTAGCTACTTTTGTTTACAGAACTTCTATGGGGGGAAAGGCATTACTGTAATACTTTAGTAATGCATTAATGTAGCTAAAGAATTTTAAATAAATCAATATTTGAAAGAAAAACGCCACAATTCTAATGAGAGCCCACCAAAGAAAAAGGGACACAATGTAGCACCTTCTTTTTCCCATTATTGGGCTCTTGGAAGAATCTGATATTAGCTCCTTCTCTTCCCCCATTTATTTTAAATTCCTCATAGGGAGTTTGGGTACAGACTGTTTTTTTCCCAAAATGTTGCAAATATAAAATTCCTCTACATATTCTCTATATGTAGTATCTCTAATAGACCTATTCTAAATCCAAGATTGTTAAATGAGGCTACTCTTCACTGCCCATTTCCTGCATTCCCTTAGGTAATGGATTCAGTAAATGTCTAAACAGAGACAGCATCCAGTGTACATTCAGCATTCTGCCTTAAGGTGATTTGATTTAAAACTCGGTTTATAGGAAATCCTATCACCTCTAAAAGGGAGCACATACAGAATAAAGAAAACAATTCTTCTATTCATGTCTAGTTTCCTATAAAGAAAGTTTACATTAATGGGATACTTCAACAGAAAAATAAGAGAAACGGGTAATTTAGATGAGAAACAGAGCTTCTAAATAGTCCAAACTGATTTCCTGATGGCAATGTAATATGAATTTCTACAATCAAGACATTTCAAAATTATGCTCCTAAAAGTTGAATCCAAGTTCTGGTAAAATTCTAAAATAACCTAATTATTCCTTGAGAAAGTTCTGAATTGTAAATGTCAGTTTTGTAGAAGTGGGTGGAAAAATGCACATCTATGGTTTACATGCTTGAATATTATCTTTTAAAGTATTCTCAAATTAATAGTATGTCTCAGCAGAGTTTATTTAAAGCTAATCTTCTTAAGAGTATTCATTCATAATTGTATAAATATCAACTTAAAAATTCATTATAATAAAATCAGAAGTAAGAAATAACAGGAGATTAATAACTAAAATGATTGCTGTTATGTATCTTTTAACAAGATAGTTAAAATTAGAGATACCACTATAATTATAGGAATAAAATATCAGCTTTCTCAGCCTATATTTGTACATAAACTTCATTGCCTATGGCTGCTAATTATTGAGTCATGAAAAAAAATCAAACTGGGAAGTCAGTGATTCTGAACACATCAATTTGCCTATGCCTCTCTCTTCCTTAATTAGCTAAGAACTTCTCATGTTGTTGCTTGCATTATCTAAGTAGTTTTTTAAGGTTCCACTTTACTTTGTCGGAGGATATCCTACTGACAACTCAACTATATGGCAGTTTAGGAGAGGAAAAAAAATACAAGAAAAATTACAGTACCTACAAGATATAAATAGAGCTAGGTGATAGATAAATAGATACAGTGCTAGATATCATTAAATATATCTTTGAAAAATACAGTTTATTTACATCAGAGCAAAATAAATTATATATTGAAGGAATCTTATAATTCACTATGTTCTTTCATTTGATATTGTCATTTCTATCTAATCAACCAAAGCTGATTTTACCGTAGCTGTAATCACTCTGAGAGCTGAAAAATAATTTTCAGAAACTCAATGGACCTCGGATATACATCTTCATTATTTGACGAAAAAGCATATTGATATTCCCACATCTTCTATTGATTTGCTCTTGTTAGCAATTGTTGCAGACACCTTGTAATCAATGCAAATAAAACCATCATTATTTCAAATAAAACTTCAGTTTTATAATTGTGAATCTGTGTTATTTCTACAATGTCTCACACACACACACACAAGTATACATGTATTTACATACAAATGTGAATAAAGGAACAATTATATATACATACACATATATTAACTTACATATTTAATTTACACGTGTACTGAAAAAATAACTGATTAAACATAGGGATGCATGTATCTTTTCAAATAAGCATTTTCTTCTTCTTTGATCCTACGAAATTTCTTTTTTTACTCTTTTTAAGGAACCTCCACACTGTTTTCCATTGTGCCATTAAAAAGAACAGGATCTTGCCATTGTGATGACATGGATGGACCCAGAAGATATCATGTTATGTGAATTGTCAGACAAAGACAAATACCATTAGCATGTGAAATCTAAAAAATAAAACCAATGAACAAACAAAAAACAGAAACAGACTCATAAATACAGAGAACAAATTGGTGGTTGCCAGAGGGAGTGTGGTTGGGAGAATAGGTGAAATAGATGAAGGGAATTAAGAGGTACAAACTTCCACTTATAACATAAATGTCACGGGGATGAAAAGTAGAGAATAGAGAATTCAGTCAATAATATTGGAGTTACATTTGTGGTGACAAATGGTTACTATACTTAGGGTGAGCACTGCATAATGTATAGAATTGTTGATTCATTATGTCATACACCTGAAGCTAACAAAACACAATATGTCAACTACAAATCATCAAAAAAAATAAAAAAATAAAAATAGACAATCACTGACTATATAAGCACTTATATGACCTTATATACAAGAGTTAAACATTTTAAACAAATTAAATGTGGTGGCAAGAAAAAAAAGTGACAACTGTTATATATAGCAATAATACAATTTCAACTAATGATAATTTATCAAGAAAATATTTAATGAATAAATAGTATCAACACAATATATAATGTATTTTCAACGACCTCATTATGTGGTTAAGCATGCCTTCCAACATTTTTCCAAGAATCAATCCTTTAGGTATTAAAAATTTATCTATTAAGCTGAAAAATAACTGGCCATACTGAGACATATTTAATACACTCAAAAAATTCTCCTTGCATAAGGAATAAATAGATTAGTAGACAAAGAACTGCCTTCCATACAGAAGACATACTTCTTGAAGCAAAAATTAATTTATTTTTAAAAATTCAGGAAACTTAGTATATTAAATATATCATATATTATATTATTATATTATATATGTATTTTATTAACATATATTTCCAGTATTATTTACTAACATCAACATAAAGCTGATTTGTTATTAATCTTGATGTGGTATAAGATTTTATTTGTTTATCTGAGAGAATGAGAGACAGAGAAAGAGTGGAGTGGAGGGGCAGAGGCAGAGGGAGAAGCAGACTCCCCACAGAGCAGAGAACCCTATACGGGACTCCATCCCAGGAATCCAAGATCACGACCTGAGCCGAAGGCAGATGCTTAACTAACTGAGCCACCCAGGTGCCCCTAATATGTATTTTCCATATCACTTTTCCCAGTGAAGTGACAATCAGATTTTTAAAAATATTTTATTTTTATTTTATTTTTAAGTAATCTCTGCACCCAATGTGGGGCTCAAACTTACAGCCCTGAGATCAAGAGTTGCATGCTCTACCAATCAAGCCAACCAGGCCCCCTGACAATCAAATTCTCACAGTAAATGCAGCAAAACATATAGATTGCACACTGCTTTCTACCTTCTGTTGATATAAACAGATGAGCAACAACCTGATACTGTCTTCCCTAGTTATTGTTCCCATTCCTGTTGTTGGAAGTACCCTTTAATTGTGCATAAAATGCCATAAATGCACTCTGGAAAATAAATATCTTCAAGAATAATGAAAAAGATTTTAATAACATATAAAAACATGTATATAACCATTTATATGTCACCACCATTGCACAGTTCCTATTTCAAATGAGGATTTTAACGAGTGCCCATATTGAGAATATTTTAAAGCAATTTAAGATATATCAGCATGAAAAGTCCTTCTTCAATTATTAGCAAACATTTGTTAAATGAATAAATAAAGGAATACATGTTTAGAAATTCACAAGAATATTCCCTATTAGATTTTAAGTTCAATGGAACAAGAAACACTTCTCTTGTTCACTCACTGAATAGCACAATGTCATCCCTTGGTAGGATTTGGGGAATAAATAAATGAATGAATGAATTAGGTTTAGCATTTTTAATCTATTATTGAATATGTCTGCAAATTAATGAGACTATTTAAAAAACAGGTAAGATGCTATGCACCTAAATACACAAGTAGCAAAATCTCCAAAATGTATACAATTTCCTAAAAGAAATACTGACATATAATGGATACTCAATAAATGTTGACTCTAATCGTTCCCATCACAGGTTATGCATTTGTCCCACTTGTAAAGCTATTTTTTTTTTCAAAATATTCTGTCTCTTCTCTTTGGAATTATTTTTAGATTTGGTTTCTTTAATCATGTGACTCTTTACAGAATACAAGAATAGTTTACTACCACTAGACATCTATCTATTTATCCATCTGTATCTATTTATCTATCATCTATCTATCATCTATCTATCTATCATCTATCTATCATCTATCTATCTATCTATCTATCTATCATCTATCTATCATCTATCATCTATCTATCTATCATCTCTATACTGTCATCATAAATGCTTACCTAGAAAATACTTTATTGCATTTTCATGGCATATATTACAATCTGGCAAAATCATCAAACTGAGTAGGCTAGATTCAATATAATTCATTAAAATTTGCTGTAAATTTTTAAAAAAATATTTAGTCACATGAAATATTAGAATTCTAGGGGGGCCTGGGTGGCACAGTGGTTAAGCGTCTGCCTTCGGCTCAGGGCGTGATCCCGGCGTTATGGGATCGAGCCCCATATCAGGCTCCTCTGCTATGAGCCTGCTTCTTCCTCTCCTACTCCCCCTGCTTGTGTTCCCTCTCTCACTGGCTGTCTCTATCTCTGTCGCATAAATAAATAAAAAAAATCTTAAAAAAAAAAGAAATATTAGAATTCTAATGTCCATATAGTTCAAAAAGTAGAATTGCCCACATTTCACATTGGAATAATAGTATCAATTGAAATAAAATTTTAGGGCAGAATAAAAAGAGAAAAAAGAGAAATATGAATGGCAACCTTTTAAAAATATGTACACATACATGTACACACATTGTGCCCATTACTCTGTATTTCAGAAATTTTTTTTGAGGTCTTACATAGATAATTAAGCCATTTATATAGGCCATATTTTATATATAGGCAGATTTAACATTTAAAATGAAAATCTCATTATACAAATTTAAAAAATAAATGTGATGTTAATACATTTGAAAGGATAGTGTATACAATCATTGGGAAGTACTGGCTATTCAAGGGAAAAAGCCACTGGGACTCTAAATACTAACGACTAGTTGACTAAACATCTGAGCAATATGTATACTCTATTTATCTTTCCAAATTAGAGGGGAGTGACAAAGAAAAATAGAGTGATATTTACAAATCCTTAAAAAAGGTCATGCTTACTGAGATTTGTTAGTTATATTTTGATGATTTATTACCACAGTATGAAGTAAACTTTAAAAATTTCAAAATCTGAAGCTTCTTTAAAATTAGGGTAAATGCCCCCTTCATGCTCATCATCTTTCTTCCTTGGTAATGTCAAATGGATTGAAGTTTGTCTTATTTTTCACCAGAAGCATGTGTGCCTCTGAAGTTGATCTTTTTTAAACTGTTTAATCTTCACAGTAGAACACTAAGGATATCTCCTCACTCAAAAGAAAAAGAAAATTTGACTCAGAGGATTGTGATTTTTCATTTTGTCTACTGAATATAATCATTTAACAGGTAATTAAATCAAATGTAGTTATTGAAAAAGTGACTAATCATAATATCTAGTTAAATCAAGGACCCTTTGCCAAATTCGTAGCCTCATTTTGGGTTCGAGGACCTTGAGTAAAATGTCATGCCTGAAAGAGAAATCTAAGGAAAATTAAGCATGGGCTAATCCATTGAACAACATGATTTCAAGGGTAAATTGCATTAGTTGACTGAGAATCCAATAAAATATATTTGCCAGGATCAGATTATATATTGGATAGATTTATTTACAGACTATTTATTCAAAGTGTATGTAAAAACTAGAAATACAACATGTCAGTAAATTTAGTTTGTACTATTGATATGACACCATAAAGAAATTGATAGTAATTCTCCAGCCAGGAACAGGTGAGATAGTCTCTTATCCTACTTTGTGACGTATGTTCCTAGATGAGCTAGTCTTTGCCATTCTTCCCTTAGTGCGTTTTATGACTTTAGTTTTAAAGAACCCCCTTTAAAGTTTATTATTGGCATAATTACTCCTTTCCTAATCTTTCTCTGTCCTGTTTGCATATCCTTATTAAGTAAAGTTCCATTCTTTTACAGCCTTTTTTTTTTTTTTTTTTTTTTTTACCAAAACTTTTACCATTGGAACTTTGTTTTACCTACAGGTAATGAATTTTCTCTTAAAGTGAAGTTCTGTATGGTATCTCTTTCTCTGACTTCTGCAATCTGCTGCAAATTATATTATAAATCTGTGACAATTTTCAATGTTCTTTTTCCTCTTTCACTGAATTTGCTTTCTTTCAATGGTGGACATCTACAAATTTTCATTATTCCATAGACTGCTCTATTCCTGACATTAATTCTAGGTATAATGGGTACGGCTATTTATTTCCCTTTAGAAGATTAATTATTTTGGCAGAAATAAGACACTTTACAGGACAATCGTACTGGAAACACTAAAATCTTTTTTTCAGTACTTTAATAAATACAAAGGACATGATTTTTACTCATTCAATGTTCATAGTGAGCCTGTGACATATATACAGTTATTATCCAGTTTTCAGATGAGACAACTGAGGCTCAGAGAGCATGCATGGATTGTTCACAATAACACAGCTAGAAAGAACCTGAGGTGGGATTTTTTTTTTAAAGATTTTATTTACTTATATTTGAAAGAGAGAGAGAGACAGAGCACAACTGAGGGGGAGGGGCAAAAATAAAGGGCGAAACAAGCTTCCCACTGAGAAGGGAGCCCAATGCTGGACTCTATCCCAGGACCCCTGGATCATGACCTGGGCTGAAGGCTGATGCTTAACAGACTGAGTCACCCAGGTGCCCAAGAGGTGATATTTGATCCCAGGAAGGCAGAGCTCATGTTCTTAAGCACTGTGCAATGCCTGCCCTCTCAGTTAAAAACATAACTCATTTCAAAAGGAACTTTCATAAAGCAAATTTACCATTCATAAATACTTGCTTATAACGTTGCAACATTATTTTATAAGAAATATTTGCCATCAGGGTGCCTGGGTGGCTCAGTCGGGGCGCCTGGATGGTTCAGTCATTATGCGTCTGCCTTCGGCTCAGGGCATGATCCTGTCGTTCTGGGATCGAGCCCCACATCAGGCTCCTCTGCTGAGAGCCTGCTTCTTCCTCTCCCACTCCCCCTGCTTGTGTTCCCTCTCTCGCTGGCTGTCTCTCTCTCTCTGTCAAATAAACAAATAAAATCTTGAAAGAAAGAAAGAAAGAAAGAAAGAAAGAAAGAAAGAAAGAAAGAAAGAAAGAAAGGAAGAAAGGAAGAAAGAAGTATTTGCCATCAACCATATATGTGGGAATTATTCCTTTAAATCATATGCATATTCAAGGTCATGTAAAAAAAATTACCACAAGCTTAGAGGCTTAAAACAACACACAGTTATTTTTCACATTTTCCATAGGTCAGGAGTTCAGGCACAATTTACCTGAAAATCCTAACTCAGGGTCTCACAAAGCTGCCGTCAAGGTGTTAACTGGGCTACATACTCATCTAAATGTTCAAATTGGAAGTCCTGTTCCCTCAAGTGGTTAGCAAAATTTATCCTCTTGCAATTATAGGACTGGGGTCTCCACATTTTTGCTAGCTGCCAGCTCTTTTATGCTGCCTCTGTTCCTTGCTACGTGGCCCTCTCTATAGGCAATTCACAACATGGATGCTTGGTCTCTCGAGACCAGCAGAACAGAGTATGCTAAGAGAGTCTTATAGAATACAAAATAATCATGAAGAGGACATTCCATCACCTTGGCCATATTCTGTTGGTTAGAAGCAACTCACCGGTCATGTCCCCAGTTAAAGAGATTACACAAGTTCCTGGATACCAGGAAGTGGAGAGTCATTGTGGGAGTCCTCTCAGGGTCTGTACACCACATCATTATGGTCATTTTAAATATTAATACCAAATAATTCTACACGTTGGTTTAAATTAAGGTGAAGAATTTTAGGGAGAGTAACCCCATGCCATGATACCTTTTGAATTTGAGTGACTAGCTGCAAATTTTGTGGCCTTCCTCAGAGAGGTTAACAGTAACACTTTTGAATATTAGTGTATATCAAGTACAGAATTGATCAGATTTCCTTTTTTTTTTTTTTTAAGATTTTATTTATTTATTCAACAGAGACAGAAACAGCCAGCGAGAGAGGAAACACAAGCAGGGGGAGTGGGAGAGGAAGAAGCAGGCTCATAGTGGAGGAGCCTGATGTGGGGCTCGATCCCATAACGCCGGGATCACGCCCTGAGCCGAAGGCAGATGCTTAACCGCTGTGCCAACCAGGCGCCCCTGATCAGATTTCCTAAATCTTGCTCCTCTAAGTCTCGAGCACCCATCCCCTAATTCATCCAATGAGGCTGACAGTCTTCGAAGTGGTAGAGCTGAAGGAAATAACAATTACAGTTACTTCTTAGACTGTTGGAAACAAAAAGCAGTAAGTGGACTGTATTTCAGCTTTGATTACTTTATTGATGGTTGCTCAGTGATTGGCCTACATGTAATTGATCTGGAGATCCCCACAGTACTCAGCCTTTGCATCTAATTGAGATTTTAGTGAACAACACCTAGTGTATTGAGCATGACTTGAAGGAAAAAAGAAAAGGTCCTTCTTGAAATTGTCCCCTATTAAATTCGAACCAGTTCACAATGCTACTTAAGTTACTTTTCACGCCATCCACTTTTACCTATGCCACTATCCACAGGGCTACGACTGCCTCAGATATAATTTCCAGTTATATATATTGTTCTATTTATAAAAGTTTAAGAAGCTCCTACAAGTTGAGGATAAAGAGAATATAAAAATATTAGCTGTTGAGATACTACCAATTAAAAATAAGGTAACAAAACATATTCCGTGTGGAAGTGTACCCACAACAAAGAGAATAAGAAATTCTGCATTTAAATAAATTATATTTCTTTAACAAGGAAATGAGTGCAGGTACATAAGAATATGGAATTCTGGGCAGTTAAAAAATACTAATGTGCTTGTGCTGTGCTCATACATTTAAGGCTTAATTTATTATTAAAGTCAGCTCCAGGCAAAAGTTCTGCTCCAAAGATTGGAAGGGCTATTTTGTGGACCAAAATATCCAGCGAATAAGCTGGCCTTGTGCACTCATATGCTCAATCACAAGTTGGCATAACATTTTTAAAAATACGATACTGCTTCAGGTGTGTATAATAAAGACTATTTGATAATAATTCATGTAGAGATACATTTTACTTTACAGTATGCTTAGGACCTAAAATTGCCCTTCAGTGTGGTTGGTTTTCAGTCTGTGATCTCAGTGGTATTCTTGATGGTAAAGAAGAAAAAAAAGATCTGTGTACTTTCTGTTTCACAAAGAGTTGACTTACCTCATTAGATCTGCAAAATAAGTCTAGAGAGCCATTTATCCACTTTCTATTTCAAAAATAGGGGGGAAAATTGGAGGCACTCAAAATTTGAGAATATAACACAATATATATTTTTTGAAAAAATACAAATTACAATACTTATCACCCAATAGATATCATCTCTCAGTAGTATGGTAGAACACATGGCACAATAAGGTTACTTGACATTTTGGAAACCTACACAGTTGAGTTAAAATCATAGTTTCACAATTTATTAGATTTGGCAACTTAGCATTGTTACTTGACATCTCTGTATCTTAAATGCCTCCTCTATCAAATCAATAATAGAATATCTATAACACAACATTGATGCATTTAGTGAGTTAGACTGTATTTATATACTTCATATGGTTGGCTCAATTGTAATTAAAAGATACATTTCTATAAATTGTGCTTGTGTTATAGCATCATTAAAGTCAGATTTATATCATTTCAATATCTAGAAGGTTTCCTATACAAACTGTATAACCCTTATCTGGGGAACAGTGTTTATACTTTCTGATTGATTTATTCCCAGTAAGATCTAGTATGATGTTCCACTCATGGTGGTTTAGAGAATGACACCTGTTTATGTGGTGCATGTCTTCTTCATTCTGAAAACAGCAGCCCTTTATTTAATGAGCAAGTGGCTAAAGGTGTAGTAAACTGAGTCCTTCCTTTAGATGGAACTAAAGAAAGAACATCTTTTCTATGGTATCAAGAAAAGGAATTTGTGAGTATTGGTACTCTTAATACCTAGTGGTTCAGCCTCTTGAAAAAAATGGCTAAGTCTATAAATAGGTAGTGCAGAAGGGAATAATAGCTCCTCACAATGTCAATATTGTAATCTCCTACATTTGTGAATATATTACCTCGTATAGCAAAGAATTGTTGTAAATATCATTAAAAGGCAAGAAATAGATATTCCTTTAAAGCCCTCATAAATTTCTCTTGTCTTCTTGCAATTTAGTAATGTGGGACCTCAGATAGGCTCTATTCAAGAAAGTAGTTCTGTAACATCAATCAAAAAAGTAGACATTCAGTAAATATTTGTGAAAATTAATAGTAGATATTGTAAAATATAGTTTAAACCCTGAGTGTTCTAAGAAGTATCAAGAAACAATTATCATCACTAATTATGAGCCTGATGAAGGGGGGCCTATAAATCTACCAACAATTACCGCTGTCCACAGTTACTGCCCTGTACTTGAGAGGTAAGAGAAATTATCAAAAGAAGCAAAAGATTAAAAAAAGATCCTGTTCTTGTCTCTCAGGACCACATTGCATATTGATTAGATGGTACCAAAGAAAATTCACTATTTTATCCTACTTCCATATCTAAAGTATGTAATCTAACTTGAATCACATAAAACAAAGAGCATATAGGTAAATATATAAACTTAAAAGAACACAATGCACGCATATGCACCTGTGTGTGTATGTATATATTTTTTACAGATATACGCAAACATATATATTCTGATATTTTATTAAATAGCAACCTACTATTATTTTGAGTAGTGTTTAATCTTGTACATTATGTAAATGTTAGAAAAACAAATGAAGTGTAATAAACACTATATTTTACTATACTACTCATATATAGAAGATTTGACTCAATCTCAATTTTACATGCTAGCCTTGTGACTTTGGACAAAAAATAAACTTTCATCAAATATTATTTTTAAAAATTTATTTAAGGGTGCCTGGGTGGCTCCATCAGTTAAGCATCTGCCTTTGGCTCAGGTCATGATCCCAGAATCTTGGGATCAAGCCCGGCATTCTCCCTCTCCCTCTGCTGCTCTCCCTGTTTGTGCTCTCTTTCTCTCTCTGTCAAAAATCTTTTAAAAAATAAAAATTAAAAAATAATAAAAAATAAAAATGTATTCAATATAATTTATAGACATCTACTTTGAGTCAAGAACTATCATATATTGATGGGATATAATGAATGTACCATAAATGTTAAAAAAAATAAAGGAAAAAAGAGGAAGGAGGAAAAGGAAGAAAGGAAAGAATAGATCCCTATACTTAAGAAATCACTGGATTAAAAAGTTGTGCACCTCTGTAATAATAATATGATGTATTAAATATTTTTTAAATATCCGTGAATCCAGTGTTGTGATAGCTAGATTAAAGATCAAATGGATCTATGAAAGTAAATACATATTCAAGAGAAGAATGACATACTAGTTCATTTTTAAGATAAGGAGTAATTCATCTGACACAGAATAGAGGAAGCAGCAATTAAGAGATAAATATGTAGGGGGCACCTGGGTGGCACAGTCAGTGAGGTGTCCAACTCTTGGTTTATGCTCAGATTGTGATCTCAGGGTCATGAGATTGAGCCCCACATGGGGCTGGGCACTTAGCAGGGAGTCTGTTTAAGACTTTCTGTCCCTCTCTCTCTGCTCTCCCCCCGAGCACTCTCTCTCTAAAATAAATAAACAAATCTTTTTTAAAAATGTAAATATTTGGGAGGGAGTTAAGATGGCGGAGGAGTAGGGGACCCCTTTTTCAGCCGGTCCCCTGAGTTGAGCTGGATAGGTACCAGAGCAGCAGGAACATCCACGGAATCAGCCTGAGATGCAGGAAGATACATCTGGATCTCTACAAATGAACATCTCCAGCGCTGAGTATTGAGGTACGAAGCGGGGAGCCGTGAAACCACGCACAGATATCGGAAGATAAACAGAAGGGGGAGGGAGCCACCATGTCTGGGACCCGGGAAACGGTAGCCACCTGCACGGGGGAGCGGGCGGACCGCGGACCCGCACCCTTGAGACAGCAGACTGAGATTGTGAGTCAGGGGCACGGGCTACCAAGCTACTCACTGAGCTCTGGAACTCCGGTGTGCTCACTGGGTCCAGACTGAGACCGGGATTTCCGGGAGTGCACACGGGGCGGCTGGCAGCTGGTGGGCCACCTGCACCAGGGAGCGGGCGGACCGCGGACCCGCACCCTCGAGACAGCAGACTGTGACCGTGAGCCGGTGGCGCGTGCCACCAAGGATATCACGGAGCTCCGAAACTCCGGTGTGCTCACTGGGTCCAGACAGACCGGGAGCTCTGGGAGCATGTGCGGGGCGGCTGGCGGCTGGCGAGCCACCTGCACGGGGGAGCAGGCGGTCTCGCGGTTGGCACCCGGGAGACACCAGACTGAGACCGGGAGCACCAGGAGAGCACACGGGGCGGCTGGTGGCCGGCGGGGTTAGAAACACAAAGGATAGAGATGCGCCGGCCCTGGAAGTGAGGGCTGGGACGCCGGGTGTGGGGCGCACAGCCCGGGATGCTGCAGGGTTGAGCAGCACCCAACAGTAACAGAGTTAAAGTGGCCAGAACATCAGTGGAGAAAGGGCCCCAATCCCTCCGTTCTGTGAGCCCGGGATGCTGCAGGGTTGAGCAGCACCAACAGAAACAGAGTTAAAGTGGCCAGAACATCAGTGGAGAACGATCCGCGATCCCTCTGTTCTGAGACAGAGGCTGAATTTCAGCCGCTGCTGCTCTCTCAGAAGAGGCATAGCAAACCGCCAGGGAAAGCCGCCAGAGAACAAAAGCCCGGAAATACCGGCTCACAGGGTGCCCATCCCCATCCCCCCTCGCAGGGGACATGGAGACTCTACCCAAACAGGGTTTTCTGAGTACCGGCCAGCAGGCCCCACCCCAGAAGGCAGGCTGAAAACTCAAGAAGCCCACAACCCGGAGCGCCTGAGTGGTGCAGTCATTAAGTGCCTGTCTTTGGATTAGGGTGTGATCACAGCGTTCCGGAAAGGAGTCCTTCATCGGGCTCTCCACCGGGAACCNCCTGCTTCTTCCTCTCTCACTCCCCTGCTTGGGTTCCCTTTCTTGCTGACTGTCTGTCTCTCTCAAATAAATAAATAATATCTTTAAAGAAGAAGCCCACATCCCTAAGACCTCTATAAAACAAGCAAGGGCGCACGGCCTGGGTCCCAGTCAACACTTGGGCTCTGGACAACCTCGCAATCTCTCCTCATCAGAATGACGAGAAGGAGAAGTCCCCCCCAGCAAAGAAAAGATAATGAGTCTGTGGCCTCTGCCACAGAATTGGCCTCGGCCACAGAATTAATACATATGGATGTATCCCAATTATCAGAAATGGAATTCAGAGCAACAATGGTCAAGATGATGAGTAAACTTGAAAAAAGCATCAGAGAAAGCGTTGCTGAGAATATAGAATCCCTAAGGGCAGAAATGAGAGCGAATCTGACAGAAATTAAAAATTCTATGGGCCAAATACAGTCAAAACTAGAGGCTCTGACGGCCAGGGTCACCGAGGCAGAGGAACGCGTTAGCGAATTGGAGGATGGGTTAGTAGAAGAAAAAACGAAAATAGAAGCTGGTCTTAAAAAAATCCACGCCCACGAATGTAGATTACGGGAGATTACTGACTCTATGAAACGATCCAATGTCAGAATCATCGGCATCCCTGAGGGGGTGGAGAAAAACAGAGGTCTAGAAGAGATATTTGAAGAAATTGTAGCCGAAAACTTCCCTAATCTACCAAGGGAAACAAGCATTCGTGTCCAAGAGGCAGAGAGGACCCCACCCAAGCTCAACCATGACAAACCTACGCCACGTCACGTCATAGTGCAATTCGCAAATATTAAATCCAAGGATACAGTGCTGAAAGC
>NC_048231.1:22974016-22974246 GCF_002007445.2 Ailuropoda melanoleuca | reverse complement strand
AAAGGTAAAAAGGCCCCAAGAGTGATACAGAGCGGAAAGTCACAACCGATACAAACAAAGACTTTACTGGCAACATGGCATCATTAAAATTCTCTCTCAGTTCTCAGTGCCAATGTAAATGGCCTAAATATTCCCATAAAATGCCACAGGGTTGCAGACTGGATAAAAAGACGTGACCCATCCATTTGCTGTCTACAAGAGACTCATTTTGAACCCAAAGATGCATTCAG
>NC_048231.1:22958818-22973916 GCF_002007445.2 Ailuropoda melanoleuca | reverse complement strand
GAAACAAAAGATAAAATGAACTTATGGGCCTTTATCAGGATAAAAAGCTTCTGCACAGCCAAGGAAACAGTAAAAAAAACTGAGGCAGCCCACAGAATGGGAGAATATATTTGCAAAGGACACTACAGATAAAGGACTGGTATCCAAGATCTACAAAGAACTTCTCAAACTCAATACAGNTAAAGGACTGGTATCCAAGATCTACAAAGAACTTCTCAAACTCAATACACGAGAAACAAATAAACAAATCATAAAATGGGCAGAAGATATGAACAGACACTTTTCCAATGAAGACATACAAATGGCTAACAGACACATGAAAAAATGTTCAAAATCATTAGCCATCAGGGAAATTCAAATCAAAACCACACTGAGATACCACCTTATGCCAGTTAGAATGGCAAAAATTGACAAGGCAAGAAACAACAATTGCTGGAGAGGATGTGGAGAAAGGGGATCCCTCCTACATTGTTGGTGGGAATGCAAGTTGGTACAGCCACTCTGGAAAACAGTGTGGATGTCCCTTAAAAAGTTAAAACTTTAGCTACCATATGACCCAGCCATTGCACTATTGGGTGTTTACCCCAGAGATATAGATGTAGTGACGAGAAGGTCCATATGCACCCCAATGTTCATAGCTGCATTGTCCACAATAGCTAAATCGTGGAAGGAGCCGAGATGCCCTTCAACAGATGACTGGATTAAGAAGCTGTGGTTCATATATACAATGGAATTACTCAGCTATCAGAAAGAACGAATTTTCAACATTAGCTGCAACATGGACGGCACTGGAGGAGATAATGCTAAGTGAAATAAGTCAAGCAGAGAAAGACAATTATCATATGATTTCTCTCATCTATGGAACATAAGAACTAGGAAGATCGGTAGGGGAAGAAAGGGATAAAGAAAGGGGGGGTAATCAGAAGGGGGAATGAAGCATGAGAGACTATGGACTCTGAGAAACAAACTGAGGGCTTCAGAGGAGGGGGTGGGGGAATGGGATAGACCGGTGATGGGTAGTAAGGAGGGCACGTATTGCATGGTGCACTGGGTGTTATACGTAACTAATGAAGCATCGAAATTTACATCGGAATCCGGGGTTGTACTGTATGGTGACTAACATAATATAATAAAAAATCATTAAAAAAAAAAAAGAAAAAAATGTAAATATTTGTTAAATATCATCATATATTTGTGTGTATAGGGAGAGGACACAAGAAGAAGAGTGACAGATAAAAACGACTGATTTCTTACTAGCGGAATTAAGTAAAAATCATACCAGCATTCCAGGTTTGTTAAAGACTAAATTTAAATACTGAAGATGTTCTATGTCCAGTATACCCTTATATTTTAAACTTCACTGCCTAAACCTCACTCTGCTGTACCTAGATCTTTTATTAGATTAGCATGTTTCAGTACTTCATTCCTTTTATGAGTAAATAATATTCCATTTATTCATAGATATACCACAATTTTTATACATTCATCAGTTGATAGATACTGGCTGTTTTCACTCATTGGCTATTATGAACAATGCTGGTGTGAAAATTCCTGTATAAGCTTTTGTATGAACATATGTTTTTCATTATTTTGGGTATATAAATGGGAGAGTAATTTCTGGGTGATGTGGTAACTCTATGTTTAACTGGGGAACTACCAAGCTGTTTCCAACAGAGACTGAAACATTTTAGATTCTTAGCAGCAATGTATAAGGATTCCAATTCTCCACACCCTCACCAACACTTGTTATCATTGATGATAGCCATCCTAGCAGATGTGAAGTGGTATCTCATTGTGACTTTGGTTTACATTTCACTAACAGTTAATGATTTTAAGCATCTTTTCATGCATTTATTGATCATTCATATATTTCTTTGGAGAAACGGCTCTTCAAATAATTTGTTACATCCATTTTAAGATTGGATTTCTATGGTTGAATTCTAAGGGTTCTTTCTATATCCCAAATCCTAGATGCTTATCAGATATATAACTTTATTTTTTTTAAAGATTTTATTTATTTATTTATTTATTTATTTATTTATTTATTTATTTATTTATGAGAGGGAGAGAGAACATGAGCAAAAGTAGGTGGAGTGGTAGGCAGAGGGAGAGGGAGAAGCAGACACCCTGCTGAGCAGGGAGCCCAACATGGGCTCAATCCCAGGAACTGGGATCATGACCTGAGCCACCAAGGTACACCAAGATATGTGATTTTTAGATTTTTTTTTTATTCTGTAGTTTTCTCTTCACTTTTCTGATAGTGTCTTTTGGTGCGTAAAATTTTGGACTATGATAACGTCCAATCTATCAATTTCTTTCTATTCTGCTCATACTTTTGGTGTCAGATAAATCCATTCCCTATGCTAAAGTCACAAATGACTTACCCTATATTTTCTTCCGTGAGTTTTATAGTTTTAACTGCTTCATTTAGCCCTCATCCATTTTGAGTTAATTTGTACATACTGTGTGAAATAAGGGTCCAAAGTTATTCTTTTCATGTAGATTTCTATAATCCTTTGTAGTAATTCAATCTTGAAAAGACTTTTCTTTCCCTGTTGAATGTTCTTGGCACACTTTTCCAAAATCAAGTGTCCACAGTTACATGTGTCTATTTCTAGGTATTGTTCTGTATGTGCATATTATGACAATACCACATGTCTTAATTACCATGGCTTTGTGGTAAACTTTGAAATAGGGTATTCTGAGTTCTCTATATTTATTTTTTTTCAAGACTGTTTCAGTTATTTTGTGAAACTTAGTAATCCACATGAATTTTAGGATCAGCTTATATATTTTTTTCCATAAAAGTCGTTGGAATTTTGATAGAAATTATGTTGAATATACATATCAATTTGGACAATATTTCCATATATTCTATATTAAGTCTTCCAAACCAAAAAGAAGGATGTCTTTCCATTTATTTTGGTCTTCTTTATCTCAATAATTTTCTGTATATTTTACTGTACACATTTTACACTTAGTATAAATTCAATACTAAGTTTTTTATTATCTTTGATAATATTCTGAATGAAGTTATTTTCTTAATTTCATTTTCAGTTGTTGATTATGGGTGTACAGATATACTACAGAATTTGTGTACATTGATCTTGTAGCCTGAAATCTAGATGAACTCATTTATCAGCTCTAATTTATGTGTTTGTACGTGTGTGTGTGTGTGTCTGTGTTCCTTAGTACTTTCTTCATAGGTTATGCCATCTATCAGTAGAGATAATCTACTTCTTCATATCTCATTTGGATGTCTTAATTAATTTTCCTCCCTAATTGCCTTGATAAAACAACCAATACAATGTTGAATAGAAACGACAAGAGCAGACATTCCGATCTTAGGAGGAAAGTTTTCAGTCTTTCATCATTAAATATGATGTTAGCTGTGGGTTTACCATTGGTGCCCTTTATCACAAAGCAGAATTAACTTCTATTTTGAGTCTGCTGAGTGTTTTTATCATGAAAGGATATTGTTTTTTGTTTGTTTGTTTGTTTTTTTCAAATGAGTTTTATGCATCTATTGAGATGGTCAAGTATCTTTAGTGGTTTTCATTCTTTATTTTATTAATAAAATTTATTACAGACTTTCTATTAATTTTTGTACATAGTCCCAATCTTATATTTCTGAAATAAATCCCATTTGGGCATGGTCTATAATCTTTTTCATGTACAGCTTGATTTAATTTGCTAGTATTTGGTCAAAAAGTTTTGCATTATATTCATAAGTAATATTGTTCTGCAGCTTCTTTTCTTGTAATATCTTTTTTGAGTTTTGGTATCACGATTATATTGGCCTCATAAGATGAGTTAGGAATTGTTCTCTTCCATTTTTTAAAAAAGTTTGTGAAGGATTGTACAATTTCTTCTTTAAATGTGTGATAGAATTCACAAGTGAAGCCATCTCTCCTGAGCTTTGGGGGAGGTGGAGCAGATTTTGTTTTCTGATTTTTGTAAATCACTAATGAGGTTTCTTTACTTTTTATGAATCTATTCAGATATTCTATTTCTCCTTAAGTCATTTTTTGTAGTCAGTGTCTTTCTAGCAATATGCTCATTTTAACAAGGTTATCTCATTTGTTGGCATATAAGTATTCATGGTACACACCTAAAGACCTTTTGTTGTTGTTTTAAATTTTGTATGGTAGGTATTGATGCCTTCTCATGCATTTTAAATTTTCATTATTTGAAGCGTCTCTATTTTTTTTCTTTTTTGGTCAGTCTAGATAAAGTTGGCCAATTTTGTGGATCTTTACAAAGAACTAACTTTAAACCAATTTACTGATATCCTTTACCATCAGTTGACCTGTCTTCTAGTTTGTTGCTTCTTTCTTCTGCACACTCAAGTCTGTTATTGATTGCTATAGTGAATTTTTTATTTTAATTATTATATGTCTTATACTTTTTTTAGTTCTTTAGACATGGTTGCTCTTAGCTACTTGAACATATTTTAAATAGCTAAGTAAGTCTTTGCCTAGCTATTCCACCATGACTTACTCTGGGAAAGTTTTTATTTATTCCACCCTATGCTCTTAGGGCTTGTTTTTGTGACTGTTCATTGTAGTTCTTTTTAGTAATGTTTTAGGACTAATTCTAGAAACTACATATTCCTTGTCCTGTGTGCCCACTGAGGTTTCTGCATGTTTAGCTTAGGGGTCAGCTAATAATTAAACAGAGATTTCCTTAAATATCTGAAGTCAGTTAGTCATTGTGCATGCCATGACACACTTTCAATTCTCGGTAAGGCCATTTAACACTCTGCCTTGGCTTTTAATTCCTGCCTGTGCAGAGTTTCAAGATCATTTGGAAGTGAATGGTTAGGGCCTTCTCAGGTCCTCATTAAGCATCAACACGGCTCTACAAATATGCATGGCATTTTAAACTCCCACATACAGGCCAGAGCTTCTCACAGGTTCTATGATGTCTCTTATGGACTGAATTGTGTTCTAAGAACCACATATGTTAAAGCCCTAACTGCTTGTGTGATTGTATCTAGAGATACGGTCTTTGGGAAGTAATTAAGATCAAATGAGGTCATAAAGTTTGGACCCTAATTTGATAAGACTGTGGCTTTATAAGAAGAGGAAGACAGAGTGGGGCACCTGGGTGGCTCAGCCTGTTAAGTGTTTGCCTTTGGGTCAGATCATGATCCCTAGGCCCTGTGATCAAGTCCCATGTCTAGCTCTCAGCAAGGAGCCTGCTTCTCTCTGTATCTCTGCCCTCTGCCCTGCTTATGGTTGCTCACCCTCTCTCTCTCATGTTCTCTCTCTCTCTCAAATAAATAAATAAAATCTTAAAAAAAAAAAAAGAGGAAGAGAGAGAAAGATTTCTATCTCTCTCTGCTTTGTGAGAACACAATAAGAATGTAGCCTTCTGTAAGCCAGGAAGAGAGCTCTCACCAGAAACCAACCATGCCAGCACCCAGATCTCAGCCTTCAAGTCTCTAGGACTGTAAGAAATAAATTTCTGTTGTTTAAGACATCCAGTCTATGGTATTTTGTTATGGCAACATCTTATTTTTCAGCTTTTCCTTTTACACTTTTGAGCAGTTGGGGCAACTTTTATTCTTCATCTACAGCATTTGCAACATTAAAACACTTAACCTATAAATATTTTCAACAAATGCAGCCCAGAAGAAGATGTTAGTACTGCACGAGTTAGAGCCAAGTCTAATAAAAACAACCCTTTCAAGTGGGGTATTTCCAGGCAATCACTACACAGGTCAAATAATATCATATTTATTCCAGAACTGGAATTTTTGAAAAAGCAGGAGCTCCATTCTCTTTCCTTTAGTACCAGGAATATTGATTACTACTTTGCAAGTCCATTCCTGGATTGGTGAGCAGGGAACAGAACTAGAGCAAGTTAAAAATACCATAAAACTCACTGTTAATATCAATATTCATCAATTTTTTAAATAAATGCTGCTGCAATCCTTTGGTTAATTTTCATAGATCTGAAAAAGTTAATTCTGAGAATTTTGGACAACTTTTTTTTATTATTTTTATATGGGGTCAAATTCTTAGTGGTCCTTATACCATCAATTTTGCTTATAAAATTTTATTATTTAATATTTAATGTGCTCTCAATATTTTAAAATCTAGAATTCTAGCTTCTTCATAATATTTGGAAATCTAATAATACTATGCCTATAAAATCAAAAGTTCAAGGAAAACATGACAATAGCCAGGTCGTGACTTTCCAGACTATTTTATTGCTTCTATTTTCTGTTAACCATGTCTCCCCAGCCCTCCTTTTTATTCAGATGGTCCCTGTAGGTTTTGAACACTCACCTATGATAAATTATACTGAAATGTATTATGTGATATTATAATAAACTCAATTTTCTAGAAAAAAATTAAATTTCTCAATGCATGACTGTTGAGGGACCTGTAGCTGGTGTTGTAAATTAAAAACATGCAGATTATGGCCTATTGAATAAGCCTCCTAAGTGGACTCAGCAGGTAGCTCCTTCATCATACAAGAGCCCAGTTTGGGGAAGTGAAAGCCCTAGGGTCATTTTGATTGAAAGTTCGGTCTCAATACACTCACATAAAAGAAGTAAAGCCACAAGATGTATTACTTATAGATCCTAGAAACAGGCTGGTTATGGAAAGGGGGTGCAGAAAGTGGAGGAAGGGCAGTCCTTTGTCCCAGATCACAGGGAGCAAGAGAGAGACCAGGATAGCAAGTACCTATTACTTACAAGGTGCTTGGGGAGGAGGACACTAACTTTTTGCAGGCTCAACACTAAGTAGTTATTTTAAAAGGTGCCCTGGTGAAAAGCAAAGGGGGAATTTATGGCAGGAATCCTCAACTCAGGGCCTTATCTAAATGTCCAGACTCTGGATCTGAGCAGGATTCTCATGCTGTAAAAAGCCTAGGCAGCAACTCAGACTAGTGGTTTTCTCATCAGGATGGAATTCTCCCTTTCCAATATTATTAGGGAATGTGAAAACATATTTAGTTGTGTATGTAAATTTGCCTAAAGGTAAGGGATTGTCTCCTAAAGTTCTTTTTCTCTTTTCTAACAATCTGGCTTTCATGCAGGTTATAACCTAAATTTGAACAATCCATGTCATTTGAAAAATTTTAACAAAGTAATTTAATTTAAAATGATTCTAGATTTGTAGTGCCTCCAAATAGTCAAATGATAGCAAAAAATCTTGTCCAGAGTAACTCAGCTTTAACATATGTGCACCATATTTCCATTCTGTAAAAAATATGACCTCATAGTAAAAAATCACAATTCAGCTAAGGAAATAAGGCAACATGATTTACAGCTAACTAAACAAAATTGATATCAGAATAGGTTTAAAATTTTTATGATACTTTAATTATGAGAAATAGATATAAAGTGATAAGGTGGATATATTTACAGAAATGAGAAAGGTGTGAGTATCTAAGAAATAAAAATACATAGATTTTAAAATAAAAGATAGAAAATTTGATTCCGGGGCGCCTGGGTGGCACAGTGGTTAAGCGTCTGCCTTCGGCTCAGGGCGTGATCCCGGCATTATGGGATCGAGCCCCACATCAGGCTCCTCTGCTATGAGCCTGCTCTTCCTCTCCCATTCCCCCTGCTTGTGTACCCTCTCTCGCTGGCTGTTTCTATCTCTGTCGAATAAATAAATAAAATCTTTAAAAAAAAAAAAGAAAATTTGATTCTACATTCATAAATAAAATAGAAATATAAATAAATCTACACACACATGTACTCTCACATACATATACACGTATGTGTAATCATTGAAATTACCAAAAAAATAAATACACAGCAGATAGAAAACAGAAAAAGTGTTGATTACATTAAAAGGATTAATAAAATGGGATTTAAATTTTAAAAATGTAACAGATTTCAGTAAGAAAGAAAACAAGGTGGAAAATATGATAAGAGCTTAAAAAGCATGGAAGTTCAAGAGCATTAAGATAAATGTACATTAAGTCAGAGTTGCAAAAAACACAAGCAATGAAAAAACAATATTTAAAGAACTATGAACCCAAGGTATTTCCAGAATTGTTGAGAAACACTAATTCCCAGACCTAACAACCTAGCAAATCAATAAAAGTAATATTCCTAATTGTAACCCCAGGAAGAATAAATAAAATAAATCCACATCTAGGCATAACATAATTAAACTACAGAATACTAATGACAAAGAAATTATCTATGAATCATCTAGAAAATGCTCTCTCACACATACACACATACACACATGGTATACAAATCTGACTGACAGCTGTCTTCTTAATAGCAACAATCCAGCCAAAAGTCAACAGAGAGAAATTACTTGTCTAGTTACTCTTATGAATTTGCTTATGTAAAGAACAAAAGCAGAAACAAATAAAAGGTGATGATATAAAATTCTGCAAGATTATGGGATAATATTTTTATATCCATATCCAGTTGGTGACAGTGTTTAGGATGATAAATTTGGGGAAACATCATATATATATATATATAATTATTTTGGACAAAAAACTACAACCCATGGGAATTTATTTTAAGGGAAGCTAGGACATTTATTATTTTCTAAAAAATGAAAGCAGTGTAAACCCTAACAATACATAAATTAGAGCAAATCATAATGGAATATTACTGCCAGTAAAAATAAAGGCAATGAAGATAATACACTAACATACAAAATGCTTAAGCAAAAAATGAAAACAGAAACTGTATAACAGCTACATTAGGATTATTTAATAGTAGGCATACATCTAAATAAGGCCACAGAGGAAATTGATTACAACTAATTTTACATTTTTCCATTTTTATTTCTAGTAAAATATCCATAAGACATGTCCCTTGTGAATTATCTTTTTTGTAAATTTGTTTCAATGAATTCAGTTAATCATGATCAGCATACATCCACGGGATAGCAAAGAATTCATAAGATTGTATCAGTTTCTATTTACATATGGAATAGATCAAGATGTCTTTTGTGAAGTACGTATAATCTAATAAGAATAAAAGATGGCCAAAATACATGGATAAACCTCTTAAATTATGTTTGTTTGCAAAACATCAGAAATGCACTCTGCATAAATTTAACAAATAAAGAATGTATTAAAATATGTTAGGAGGAATTATGCAATGTAAGAGAAAGTGGAAGAACCATTTAGGAATGGACAGACACGTGTGTTATTTTCAGAGATCAAGGTAGAAGCTTGTTGTATTCGTTTTCTCTAACTAGCTGCCCGCTAGGACAAATTACTGTAAACATAGTGGCTGAAAACAACACGAATGCATCATCTTACAGCTCGGTAGTTTTAGAAATCTGAAATGGGGGGCCCCTGGGTGGCACAGTTGTTAGCGTCTGCCTTCGGCTCAGGGCGTGATCCCAGTGTTCTGGGATGGAGCCCCACATCAGGCTCCTCTACTAGGAGCCTGCTTCTTCTTCTCCCACTCCCCTTGCTTGTGTTCCCTCTCTCGCTGGCTGTCTCTCTCTCTCTGTCAAATAAATAAATAAAATCTTAAAAAAAAATGCCTATAAAAAAAAGAAATCTGAAATGGGTCCTATAAAGCTAAAAGCAAGATGCAACAGGCTACCTTCCTTTCCAGAGGCTCTGGGGGAGACGTCATTCCCTTACCTTTTAATTGCAAGGGGAGGCACAGGTTCCTTAGCTTAGACCCCTTCCTCCAGCTACAAAGCCTTCTCACATTCTCTTCTCTGATTTTCCCTCCTTAACCCCCTTTTCCATTTTTTAAGTTCCTTGTGATTACACTGGTTTTAGGGATTAGGACATGGATCTCTTTTCGGGAGGAGAGGAGGGGGAATGAGGCGTTTACCTACCACACTTAACAACAGTAGTGTCAGGGTACTGCCACTGGAATGAATTATCTCTTTCTTTTTCTGTCTTTCCACTCAAGATTCAAAATTCCAAAAGAGAAAGCACAAAGAGCCCAGGTTGGGTCATTATATCCACTACGTGGGTATGGGATGAAATCGTCATTCCCATCAACTCTGTGCTAACTGAGCCAATTACTTCAGAGTCAAATTGAGGATTTTCTACTATAGGAACAGAAGGAATGAATGCAAAAGCCATGGAATAACAAATGGCCAATATAATTAGTAAAAAGTAAACCAACTGGCAAACATAGCACATGGAAATATAATATTATCAGTAGCATCCATATGTATTTCCCGAAGTGTGTTCTTCAGTATGTTAGTAGATTGATATGACTGCATACAAAGAAGAAAAATATAATTGTTTCACTGTCACATAATTTTGAAAACTATCTTTTCCTTTGATATTGATTAAATAAATCCACAAAAGTGCTATGAAATTTTATAGTGAAGTAATCTGAATAGTTTTTTTTTCAAACCTATTTGAGTAGTAAACTTTTCTTTCTACATTTTCTTCTTAATTCCAATGCAACACCCAAGAGGATATAAGCTTTGGGAAAGAATTCATTAGAATGGCTTTCCTGAGCGCCACTGGATGAGAAAACATCAGCTTGTTGGCAGTACAAGAAAAATATGAAAATTCACATTGAGCATTTAAAGGAAAACATCCACTTCAAGATATTTCAATTGATGTAAGTAGGGTGTCATGGAGGAATAGAATAGCTTCAATGAAAATAGAGCCTATAAACAAAAAACATTATGTTATTTTATTGAGTATTGTTTTTAAAGGTTTTTGTTTGGTTTGGTTTGGTTTTTCCATAACTACATAAGAATAACTGTTACTCTATTTCACTGATGCTGAACATATCTTTTAAAAGCATTTCCTTAGTTTTAAGTCATCAAATTTCCCTTACCTTCATCCTAGATATAAAACGTATACATTTTAACTGTGAAATATAGTTGTACTGTGTTCTTTTGAAATAACACTTTCCTTAACATTGATTCAATTTGCAATTGTTGAACGTGTGATTTATTATTTAGCCTCTGGAAATACATGCACAATGAGAGGGAGTCAGAGAGCAAATCCAAGTGGCATGGAATGGTAATTTCAGTTCGTTTCATTGATCTATATTGCTTCCTAAAGTTTAGTAATATGAAGAAAATATGAGGTTTTCAGGTCTTCCTTTGACATTAGTTTAGCAAGTATGCATGATGTACAGGTTATATAGAAGACATTATGTATGTTACAGATACAGTAATTAATAAGATACAGTCTCAACAATGAAGTAATCTAGAACCTTGAGAGACAGAAGAGTGAACAATTTTAAAACAAAACATAAAAGAGATAAAAAGTGTTACAAAGTTTCAATAGCAAAAGGATTTTTTGTTGGGTTGGGTGGTTTTAAATAAGTTTTTTGAATAAAGCAATTGTTGAGTGAGTTGGATTTTGACCAGTAAAGAAGCTGAGGGTGTAAGAAAATTTTAAAAAAGATAAGTTTGGATTATTGGTGGATAAAGAGCAAAAAGCAAAGGAAAAATAATATTGATATTCTTGAGAGAAAGGGTTGTAGTCCAGATAACAAGAATACATGATGTATGAGAGGAAAGTTTGAAAGAAAAGATTCTAAATGCTGAAGAGTCCATGGAATATTGGCCCTTAAATGCTCAACTGACAAGTTTTTAAAGAATAGGAAATATTGAAGATCATTGAAGAAAGAGGTAAAGATAATCACTAGTAATCTTTTGGAAGACTACTCCAGGACTTTGGTGGGAGGGCAGTTGAATAATGAGGTAAGATCTAGTAGCAGAAAGTCAAGCTAGACTAATCAAGAGATCACGTGACCTAGAACGTTATGACGACGGGGAAACAAAAAGTAATGGGAGTTGAGAGAGGTACAGTTGAAAATATTTTAATAAATAGAATAAACAAGACACCAAAACTGATAAGACCTGAGAAGAGAGATAATGGGGATGCCTAGGAGTGACCTCAAAGTTTTGAGACAAAAAACTGGGAAATTGCCATTTATTTCAGTAAAAATAAGGAAGTTTGAAAATTTTGATGGTTTGTTTATTGGGGAAGCAAATGACTTTGTTTTTGATATGTTTTAGTATTGATAGACAGGCATTTATCAAGGGAATATTGTTCATGTCCACCATGTTTCAAATACTATACTATCTAATAGAGGTTTAGTAAATGAATGCTATACTCAGTTTGTGCCCTCATAGAAGTTAGAGTCTAGTGGGTAAGAGACATAAATGCATGTGGTTGATTTCAAAAATGGTCACAAATTTATCCCTTCCCACCTGAAGGTAGGTTATAGTTTGACATCCTTTGGGTTGGCTGTGTGACACATCTTGGCCAATGGATCATTAGCAAACATAACACAAGTAGAGACTTGTAAAATGTCTGTGCATCACGTACTCTTATTTTTGAAGCCTTAATACTGATGTGTGAAAAAGTCTGGACTAGTCTGCTCAAGGATGAGAGACATATGGCCGAGTCACTCCTAATGCATCAGCTGACAGCTTACTAATTGCCAGAACTGTAAGTGAGGTCATCCTAGATCACCTATTTGCTAGCTGATTCTTCAGCTGTCCAGAGACAAATAAGAAAGCCCAGAAAGGTTCAGCCAAGTAAGCCCACAGAAGATTCATCCAGTCAACCCACAGAATCAGGGGCTAAGCAAATTTTTGTTTTTTAATCTAAGTTTTGAGGTACTTACACAGTAAAAGTTATATGATACAATGAATACATACATATATACATACATACTTATGTACAAATATTATTGATATTGTTCTTCAATGATCAGGTCTTATACTCTTTAAGTTACTTATCCCCTTGATGCTGTAATCTCAGTCTCTTGCAAACCACTCTCTGACAAACCACTTATTTTTCTATCTCAAGCCCTCTAATGTCCTGTCTCCAAAAGTCCTATAACTGACCATGATCTATTATCCAATGATGTAATCTTCTTACTGTACCTCACCACCTTATTGTTCTCTTTGCATTCTCATCTAACTTAAATTCCATGACCGCTCATTAGCATCTGTCTTATATTCTTGTCTCCTTTGTCCCTTCATGTTTTGCCACTTTCCATTAACAAAATTGCAACTAGTGAAATCTTGTTGCCCAACCCTTGTATCTACCGACATAACTGAGCATGGTTGAAAGACTGCACAAGCACTGTTGCCGGTCTCTATATTCATGACCGTTGACCTCAACCTCCAGTGCTTTCAAAACACCCCCAGTTACTCAAAATATATCCTCAGAGTCATTTTGCTCTCCTAACTCTCCTCGAAAAGTTTTTTCTCAAACTTCAGTGAGCACACAAATCACCTGGGCAGCTGAGTACTCATTTCAGATGTTGATCTGGTAAGCTTGGGAAGGACTTGAAATTCCGCATTTCTAACAAACTCCCAAAGATGTTGACACTGCTTTTTCTTAGATCATACCCTTAGGAAAAGGTTCTAGATGATGATTCCATGTTCTTCTCTCTCTTAAACCCCATATCTCCTCCCCATCCTTGCTTCCAGTAATGATCCCGCTCCCGACTTCACTGAAGCAGTCAAAAGAGAAAGCTAACAGTCTTAGCTTCATAGTTTCCTATGTAACAGCCGATGTATTTTTACAATGATCTGATTCACCATCAATCAGCTCTGTGTGATCCTAATGAAAGCCAACACCTTCTTCTGTAGAGTTCCCATCTCCTCTTATCTACTTAGGGTCATTTTCCCCAAAACTTTCCTCCTCTTTGTCTTATATTGTGTTTTCACATTCTTCTGCTTTGCTAAGTGTGGGTACAGATAAGACGTATGCAATTCTCATTTAAACTCACTCCAAACTTTTACTACCATTATACCCCTGAAACCTCTCCTGTCAAATCACCAATAAACTTTATGTAGTGAAATCCAATGATCAATTATTAGTCAATACATTATTTGAACTGCTTTGCATTTGACACATTTAATCAGTCTCTTCACAGTTCCCAGCATATCTCTGGGTTTTTTTCTTGTCTTATAGGGCACTCAATCTCTTTTCCAAGTCCCTCGACCGTGTAATATTACCTCATAAAGACTCAATCCTTACTTCTCCCCTATTCCCTTCCCCTACTTTTCCCTACTCTCCTCTTTCTTCTCCTGTCCCTTCACCTTTCTTTTGCTTCTATTTTATGTTCACAACCATTTCATCTTGTCTTGTATCATGACTTCAAATTCCATCTTTATTTCTAATTGTGTATGGCCACCCCACAATTTGCTCCTGTAATGCAGATCCTTATGTGTACCACTGGTTGTCTCCAAACAAAGGACTGATAGATATCTCAACCCAACATTTCCAATAGAAAACTCCTAAATGCCCCCTCCTGTCAAATTTTCTTGGTCCTCAGTTATATCCATCTTAGTCTATGGCAATTCCATCCTCATCTTCTGGTCATTCTTAGTTGCTCACAGTTGAATCAAAAAGATGAGGGATCAGAAGGGTAGCTGAACACAAAGCATAAGCTGACGCCCTGCAACCTCCCCCCAACCCCCACTCCTGCATGGGACATGTGTGACATTCTTCCAGGAAGCTCCCCAACCATCTTAATGCTAATGCCTTGCTAGAGGGAAAAACAACCTTAACTTGACAAAGGCAAGGTCTCCCGTATCCTGTGAGTCTTCTTTGACATATGAAAGTATTTTCTCAACCTCCCTATTTCCTTACCTCCCCCAACCCCATAGTATATAATCAGCCACCCTTCACAACCCTGGGCCACAGCTCTATCTGCCCACGGGTTCTGTCCCTGTGCTTTAATAAACCACCATTTTGTACCAAAGATGCCTCAAGAATTCTTTCTTGGTCATCAGTTCCGGACTCCACCCCTTCAAACCTCACCGATATTCTAAAACCACATCACAATCAGTCAAGAATTCTGTCTTATTGACTTTCAAGATCTGTCCAGCAGCTGAGCACTTTTTACCACCTCTATTGCTACCCTTTGGTCTTTTCTCAAATAAACTACTGAAAAAGCCTCCCATTTGGTCTATCTCTGCCTCCAACAGCAGCCAGAATCACCTTTTAAACATCCAAGTCAGATTCCCCGCTCCAGCCCTGTAATAGCTTTCAACTTCAGAGTGAAAGCCAAGAAATTTTACAATCTACAAGATTTTGCATGACCTCTCTATCTCTATGTATCACTTCTCTGATCTCATCTCCTACAATTCCCTTAGCTACCCTTATCCTTCCACCGCAACCCCCACCCCCCC
>NC_048231.1:22863686-22958718 GCF_002007445.2 Ailuropoda melanoleuca | reverse complement strand
CTGCCAGCGACTCAGCAACACTTCCTTGCTGTTGCTCCAAACACATCAGATGGGTTCCTGGGTGCATTCAGATGAATACATTTGTATTCATTGTCTTTACCTGGTAAACTCTTCCTCAGATTAAACCATTGTTTAATCCCACCACATTCTTTAAATCTTTTCAGAAAAGCCTGATCTCTTTATTTAATAATGAGCACGTGTCGTCCCATCCCTCCACCCATCACTCCCTTTATCCTCATATTGCTGGGCTTCTTTGGGCCATACCAATTATCATCTTCTATACTTCTGTATTGTAAAATATATTTCTTTATTATGGTTAGTATATATTGTCAACCTTAATCTTAATTTCAGTAGTTCTAAGAGCCTTTTTACGTTTCCACTGATATAGCCCAAGTGCCCATAACTGTGTCTAGAAGATAGCAGAACGCAACAAATTGATGGAATGGGAATAAGACAGTATGTTAGATACTAACAGTGAGAGAGTTACCAGACACTTGACCTGTCAATGCGCATTGCATTACCTGAAGTGTCAGGGTATTTTTTCCTGAGCTACACATGGAAAACATTTTGAAAATTGGCATCTGTATTGCTTGCATAAGAACTGCAGTTCAGCATTCCACAGATCCTTCTGAATCCTGTTTTAGAGCTCCAACTGGCATAGCTGTTAATTTCTCAGTATTTACTTGTTCATTTACAAATTAAAGCATTAATTTAACTTGAAACCTTGGAGAGTAACCTCTTCAGGCGCTTTATAATGCCAACCGCAGGTTACTGTCTTTCTAATACCATCCTCATGGACACTGTGAATGGAATTACAGGAGCTCACTTACCATTCAATTACCAGTGCACCTATTGCTTGGTTTTCAAAGCCTCACTGTGCATTTTAAAAAGGTCTATTTAGTGAAGCAACATAATTTATTTAAGAAGGCTTTAAAAATACAGATGACATCCATCTTTTCAGTCAGTAGCACATTGCATGTAAGAGCAATTATAAACAAAACAAAAAATTAAATTCCTGCAACTGAAACAGAAGTGTCTCCCTTGTAAGAGTTCATCGGCAGATCTATTTGCATAGGCTTCACAGAAGAGAGAGAAGCATCCTATACAAAATAAAGTGCACTGTCTGCTTTCAAGCCTGGAACACACAAGTACGTCCAGCAAATGTACAAATCTGTGTTCCAGGTTTCAAGCAGACATTCAAGCAGTCCACCGTTGAGGGTGTCCAGGCAGATAGGTGTTTGAGACTGTTTCTGAGGCAGCATTTCAAGTTTGGGAAGATCACGTTGGCCTTTGCTGCACACTGTGTGTGCAAATGGGTTTCTTGTTCGAGCTTCTGCAACGAATGGTGGCAAAGCTGTTTGCAAAGTTGTCTCTAATAAGACAGCTTAAATGTATTGCCACATGGGTATTTCTGATGGAGCTTTACGAGCTCTCTGAAGGAGGCTGCATAAAGAATCAAAGAATGTGCCAGCAGTTGAGATGCAACCACAGGAAACGTCAAAGGCAGATTTCAGCCGAATGTTCTGGTGAAACGGAAAGAACCAGAGAAGTGAAATCCATGTGTGTTGTTTCAAAGGACCCTCTGATACACGGGTTATGTGCTTAGGGGAGAGACAAGTCGCCAGGATCCCCAGGGCGTCCCTGGAGTGTGAGCGGCTGCCTCTGCTGTGTTCTCCCAGGCCTGCTGACTGCTTGCATCATAAAATTCGCCCAGGTTTGGTAGCCACAGGAAATCCCCGAGGAAAACAGAGCCAGAGGCAAATACTCATCTAGTTCCTCCCTATCTAACAACACTCATTTTTCCCCAGGGGATACTAAATTCAAACAACATTAAGTAGGGGGAAAAAAGTGACAGAATTGCCTGCCCCTCAGGCAGTGTTCCAAAATAGGCAGGACAGAACCATTTGGGGGTTTTTAGCAATAGTGGAAAATTGAAGATTAGGGGTGTGTGAGAAGCTGTGGGCTGATGATATATTGGCCGTCTTCTGATACTTTACCCACGTCATCATGCAAGCTATTCCTGCACATGATTGGGAAGCTTGCAAAGACACCCCAGTAAGTCACTGACGATAAGATCTAGAGTGATTTGGATACCTTTTATCCCTTTTTGTTGTCTGATTGCTGTTCCAAGGACTTCTAGTACTATGTTGAATAGTAGTTAGAATGGCAAAAATAGACAAGGCAAGAAACAACAAATGTTGGAGAGGATGTGGAGAAAGGGGATCCCTCCTACATTGTTGGTGGGAATGCAAGTTGGTACAGCCACTTTGGAAAACAGTGTGGAGGTCCCTTAAAAGTTAAAAATTGAGCTACCCTATGACCCAGCCATTGCACTACTGGGTGTTTACCCCAAAGATACAGACGTAGTGAAGAGAAGGGCCATATGCACTCCAATGTTCATAGCAGCAATGTCCACAATAGCCAAATCGTGGAAGGAGCCCAGATGCCCTTCAACAGATGACTGGATTAAGAAGATGTGGTCCATATATACAATGGAATATTACTCAGCTATCAGAAAGAACGAATTCTCAACATTTGCTGCAACATGGACGGCACTGGAGGAGATAATGCTAAGTGAAATAAGTCAAGCAGAGNTATCATATGATTTCTCTCATCTATGGAACATAAGAACTAGGAAGATGGGTAGGGGAAGAAAGGGATAAAGAAAGGGGGGTTAATCAGAGGGGGAATGAAGCATGAGAGACTATGGAATCTGAGAAACAAACTGAGGGCTTCAGAGGGGAGGGGGTGGGGAATGGGAGACTGGTGATAGGTAGTAAGGAGGGCACGTATTGCATGGTGCACTGGGTGTTATACGCAACTAATGAATCATTGAACTTTACATAGGAAACCGGGAATGTACTGTATGGTGACTAACATAATATAATAAAAAAAAAACATTAAAAAAAATAAAAGAAAATAAAAGAAAAGAAACAGACAAACAAAAAAATAAAAAAAGATCGAGAGTGATGCTCAATTCAACAAGTCCCGTCCAAAGAAATGCCTGTGGCAGCTGGTCTTAGCCATTGCCTAATATTCACAGCAATAAGAGTAAGGAGGAAGGCTTGGTGTAGCCTGTAGGATGTTATTTTCATAAACTTTTAATTAAATAATGTAAAACGAAGTTACCCTTAATTGACAGAAGTGACATATATTCCTACCTTCAATAAGCAGCTATTAAATGCAACGTGAAGGAGAGGAATTTCATAAGGAAGAAAGCAATTTTCTAATTAACTTAAAGGAAAACATATCACTTTCGAAACAACTTTCAAACATGAATTCTTGTGCGAAATTACATCTCTGTTTTACTACGGTAATGGTCTACTTGGAAATGTTAAACACCCTCATTTCATGGATGATCATTTCTTCTCTGGCCTGAGACTCATTCTGGTCTTTCTGCCAAGCTCATTGTGACATTATCTGACTTTGGACTATGTGTTTATAGTTATATATAATATGATATAATATATACACATAATAGATAAAATACGTAGATACCTAATATCTATATATTATCAATTTTTTTCCCTAAATATTGACCAGAGCTTGCCAGGGATGTAGACAACCTTGGTTTCATCCCAGATAAGGTGTTTGCCAGTTCAGTCATTTCAGGAAAGTCATTTAAATTTCCAGAACATCAGACTTTGTCTGTATAATAAAGGGGCTGCGAAAAAGAGCTCTCACAGTGGTTCTTAACAGACTATCTTATTATTTCGTAATCATGTCTAGTCTAAAGTCCCTTACGAGCATAAGGTGGGTATCTGAAGATGAGCCTTTGAAGATTTATGCATATCTGAGTCATCACATCATTGCTTTACACTTAGATAGCAGTAAACTTTTTAAACTCTCTCCACGTATGCTTTCTTATAACAACCCTGAATGGGACATAGGAGAGACATTACTGTTATGTCTTTTTGGATGAGGAAAAGGAAATGCAGAGTTAAGATTTTCCATCTCCCATCTAGTGTTCTGTGAATACCTGCTTTACGCTTTCAGATATGAAAGCAACAACTCATTGTCCTTAGAAATAAATACAAATAGCCTCTAAGGTTCCTCATTTATCATTTTTTAAGGATGTACAGGATATTTCAGTATCCTGGATAAACTATTGAGTGCAATTCACTGACTACATGGAGAAAATGTAGTTGTTGTTGTTGTTGTTGTTAATGGACAACAAAACCTCTGTGAGCCATAACAGAGGATATACGGCGTGGTCATAAGATAAATGCCAATGCTGCAGTAACAAACCTCAAAATCTCAGCGGCTTAGCCTATGAATCCGTCAATGGGAAGCTCTGGATTGTTCTCTAACATCTTTTCTCAGAGATCCCTCATGTTGGTGTAGCTTCTATATAGATTATACCTAGAATCATGGCAGAGGGGGTATATGGGGGTCTGGAAAAGTATACAGTGGCCTTTAACGTATCTTCCCACATGTGATAAGCATTTCTCAGCTCATGTCTCATTCATCTAAACAAGCCATATGACCATGCTTGAATTCAAACTGCAGGGAAGGATAAAAAGAAAAGGTGGTAAAGATTAAAAGACTACGGTACCTATTTCCAAAATAAGTTGATATACTTAAAAAGATGGTACAGATTACTAAAGTAACTAATTTTATATGACTTAAACAGTAGAAGTGTCAAAATACAATGACCAGATGTCAAAAAATAGGTTAAAGACCTCCAAAAATCTGCTCCTCCATAAAAGTATTAAGTATCAAGTATTCATGCTTGATGGTTCAAAATCAACCTTTTTTAAACTCAAGAAATCAACCAAAGCAAAAATACATTTATTCAAGAAAAATGGCTAAATCTCAGTGAAAAGAATGTTTTAATTTGCCACAGTTCTTTCCATTCCCCCCCACCCCCAATATATTTTTGGTCTCCTTGCAAACCAACAGCCTTACAATTCTAGTAGCTATAAAACCCATCAGCCTGGCAGTTTAGCAGCCACTGCAGGGGACAGATCAGGATTGGAGCTCCTCAAAAGTCCCCATGCCCAGGGAAAAATCATTATTTGAAATGTGCGGAAGGTCCCTGAAAAATCTCTACTCTTAGGGCTTGTCTGTACTGATATGACTCAGTGTGTGCTCTCAGCAAAAAGATCCACACCAAAGGCATTTGTCAAAAATAATCACTGGTAATTGTTTAACATCACAGAAGCTTGAAGCAGCAACACCAGTTACCAAAAATCATAAAAAGACAAATTGCAGAAAGAAGTATCCATAGTGGGCTTGGAAAAACTCTAATGTATTTATGGAAAGATAGAAGGCTCTGTAAATAAAAAGGACTATGTACATGCCCAGGAAATAGCTGTGCAGACCCTAACCTCTCATCTCTAGCTGACCTTGAAGGTCTGCATGAACAGAAAGTGAAGGCTACGGCAGAGTGTCTGGTCTGCTCTCAGCAAGGTTCAAAGCATCTAAGGAAATCTCTGTCCAATCATGAGCTAACCACTAAGCAACTGGGAAATGATTTCAGTGGTTCCACCAGACAAATAATACAGACTTTATAAAAAATAGTCCAAACAAACAAAAAAACAATACAGACCCACCAAAATAATCCATGAGGTTGTTAACTTTTTTGAAATACTAATATCAGAAATAATGAATGCCATATAAATAAGTTAAATACAATTCACTTCGGGTGGGGAAAAAAGTTCTTTCTTCTTTATGATTTAATTTTCCTGATGCAAAAATATTCATTGAGCAACCATGATGAACCAGAACCTTGTTCAGGTGAGGCTACATTACTGAAACAGAATGCACAGTGTCCTGGGGCAGAATGCTGAACGTCCCAGGTACTCATGATCCCCACATTCCTTCAGAAACTCCTGTGTTCTCTCCACATCCCTGCCATTTTGGTTTCTCTTGGGCGCGCAGTGACCTAATTTAGAGAATGCAGTCCTTGGCCTCTGTTGAAACTGTGTGTGGCAGCACGACAGTGGGGTCCAAGTATTGAAAGGAGAACAGAAGGGTGTCTGTTCCAGGTCAAATCCTTCTAAAGGAAGTTGTTTTTTGACTGTAAGGGATCTGAAGGAACTGACTCTGTTTCCCTTCTCACTAACTGTGACGGAGAGAGCATGGAGGCAAGATGGCATTGATCCTTTGTTCCCTGCAACACCTTAGCAAAGGCAAGTTCCAGACAGAAGGAACACAGGTGGCTATGTGGTTGGATCAGCCCATTGATCTAGATCTCACCCATCTACCTCCGGCTCCCTGTGAGAGAAAATGATCAGATTGAGTTGATCTACTTTATTTTTACTTGTCTTTATTATCTATACCCTTAAGTAGTAAAATTATTCCTTCTTATCCTCTAATGAATAGTTTGAGCAGTTTGTTCAAAATGAAATCAAATAAGAAAGTCAGCTTATTTCCTCATCAAGGAATCTCATGCTTTATTTCCCCAGGGATCTCCTTTTTAATTCTCAAAATCTTTTAAAAATTAAGTATCTAATTTTACTGTGAAATAGCATCTCTAAACATAACCTATTTCCTGCAAAAGTACCTTGATAACTATTGTTTTGTATTTTCAAGTTAAGTTAGTTTTGTTTGAGAAATTCTGATTAACATTTCTTTCTAGTGGGTTCTCTCTCATTAAATTTGGAAGATTTAAATACATTTTCAAGTCATCGTGGTATTAATTCTTCAGGGAAGAATTCTTCAGGGAAATCCAGTGAACTTTCCCTACTGGCATTTCTGGCCTACTTTCAAAAGTTAATTTTCTCTGCTACAAGATTTAGCTTAACTAAAAAAGATATAGATATTTTCAGAAAGATCAGAGAATAATTTATACCATGTATAATTCCTAAATGTAGGAAATATCACTTTAGCTCAATCTCAAATCCCTTTATTATATCCAGATTCACACAAATATGCTATGTATAGCATATACAAGTGTTTATATACTATTGTATTATATAATATGATATGTGAATATTATAAGTATAAATATGTTACATATATAATGTATTTTTTATTTTAATATTCAACAAGCTAATTTTATTTTAATAGCATTTTTAACCAATTGAAGGGGCAGATAAAACTGCAGATTACAGGAGATGGCCTGATAGAAGTTAAACATAGCCACTGAAGGTCCATAGAATAAATAATCAATCCTATCGCAAATACAAAAGTGTTGGCAAAATTTTACCTATGTGCATTTTATTCACGTTTCTTTTCATTTTTCTAATCCAAGTAATCTTGCAATATTTTCATAGCATCGATTTTATAAACACTAACTTGGATCTATGCACAGAAACTACCTAAATTGCTTCAAAATGTTGACGGTTTTTATACCTCTGTCCACAGTACCACTTCTGAGTTCTCATTCACACTTGATTGGGGTTATTATAAAGAAAGACTTTTTAAGACTTTGCAGTCTTCACATGACCAGCTGTTTAGGTAATATATTAGGAAATCTTGTCAATGCTAAATGTCTTTTTAGACTGTGAAATATAAGTTGTCTACTGTTAAAATAAAAATATGAAGTTCAAATTAAAATTTCACTTTATAAACAAAAGTGTACCGTTTCACTCAAAACCAATTTCATGAGTAATTTTGTCTCAAACCACATCTCTATCTTCGATTAAAGTGTTCCGCAATGTGATTAGAAGTTGGTCATTAGCATGGACGTTTAATGATAGCTTTATGATTGACTGCAGCATGATTCTGACAACTCTTCCCCTGAGCAAAGTCATAGGAATAACATGAAACAAGGGCAAAGAAAGAATTCCACTCTGCAGTTATCTTACGGAACTTTTTAAAAATGCTGATTAATTAAAAATAACCTTTGGTGATCCGTCTGTTTGCATTAAGTGATCCATTATTTTCTAGGCATCCAAAATTGTCAGAAGATGATTATTGTGGAAGTCATGTTAAAAAGGAGAATTTATATGATCTGAAGAGGGAAGTAAGAAATGTAGGTGAAAAATTACACCAGATTTTTCAGCCCATGGATACACATTCCCTCCTTTGTTCTTGGAGATGTTACCCAGGGAGAAAAAAATTGTAAGGATTATACGGACAGATAATTTAACAGAATTCTTCATGCTATTTTTTATTTTCCTTCTTATCAAACAAAATAAATAATGGAATATTATATTCTCTCAGCATTTTTGGATTAAATGTTGTTTAAACATTGTTTAACACTGCATTTCACAAACACAATTGAGTGTGGAATCCCATCCTCTTTTACCCCTAAGATCATTATTAATATTCTCAAAACAGTGTTCTCATCTGTGATTTAGAAAAACATTTGCTCCTAGCTAGGTGGATTTATAGAATACTGAGAGTCCAGTAGATTCCATTTTATGTTACCCCTTGTCTGTGTATACGGAGAACACACTTTCTTCTTACCTAGACTTATTGTGGTGATCATTTCACAATATATACAAATACTGAATCATGATGATGCACACCTGAAACTAATATATGTCGATCATACCTCAATAAAAAAATCAGCTTCAAAACAGAAAAAAATATATATGTCAAAATGGTCAAAATATTTACTTCACTGTTAAGCACTAAGCAGAAGTATACTTAAAAATTTTTTTTTTTATTTGAGAGAGAGATCGAGCAGAGAGCCAGACTCGGATCTCGATCTCAGGACCTGGGATCATGACCCAGGCCAAAGGCAGATGCCAACTCACTGAGCCATGCAGGCGCTCCCAGAATTATATGTTTATCAGTTTGGTTACGTTAGGAACCATTTTCCCAGGACGCCCCGTCCTGTGTGGTTCCAGGTAAGAGTTTGTCAAAGTACAACTGAACCGGATTTGGAAGGCAAAAGTGAAGGAGTTGCCATGAGCCTCTGCAAGGTAATCGTTTAGAGGTGATGAGAAATACCACCACCTGGAATCTGGCCAGTTGCAGTTTCTCTTCATTCATCCCAGCTTTTATCCTCCTTCTTTCCCATCTGCTAATCGATGGGAAAGTAGCAAACTGATAGTCAGTAGCAACGCCAGGGCCACCACAGAGCACAGAAGTTTTGCTCAAAACTCAGAGAGAACATGCCGGAAAAGAACTGATATCCGTCCACAGATCCTTCCAGTCACCCACAATCTACGATACAGTGACAGCGGTTGGACGTCCCGAGATTCCAGGTGTCCTGGCAAGTTTCCTTTCACTTGTGCCAGGTATGATTATTGGTTTTTCTTAGCTTATATAACTCCGTCCTCTGGGACCTTTTCTTCCCCAGCTACTCACACAGTTTTTTTAAAAGATCTAATTCTTGTAACAAATGTCTTATTCCAAAACAGTTTGCATAGTTTTGCTTCACTCATTAACCCCTGACTGATGGAAGCATTTTTGTGTCCTCATCACGTGGTCTTTTGAATCAGATTTACACTCTGGTGTTCGTTTTCCCCTAAAAACATTTACACAATGGGAGATAGAGGAAAGGAGACTTGTCATAATGTGTGTTGTCTTGAACATGGGCAAGGATTCTCATGCAAAGATACCTAATTATATCCTAACCAATGCAATCTTGAACTTTCCAAATTTTAGAATTTTATCTTGACAAGTTATATCCTTTGCACTTATTAGCTTGCATTTTTTCAGTTCAGAGAGTAGAGTAAATGAACTTAAAGTCCCCTACGACTGCAATACAACATATTTTAAATATGTCTTTTAAAGTAGGCATATAACTTTTTTCTTTTTCCATAGAAATTTTATATCTCATTATATTACAGATGGCTTTTTTGTTCAGAACCAAAAAAAAAGTCCCACCGTATCAGGTGCTCTGATAGAAGGAATCCAGACTTATTCACTGTTAAAATGAATTTTCACATTAAAAATGAGGATTTTTACATTCTTGGTTGACTTTATGAAACTAGCAAGATATTTTCAACTAAGTTTTTCTATAACAGTATGCATACAGTTGCAGAAAACACAATCTCAAATGAAATTGGAAATTTCAAAGTAATGTTTGGAGCAAAATTGTCTCAGCCTGTGACAGACTAGAGTTTGATTATGCATCAGTTTAATTTGTTTAAGCACCAAGTTCCATTGTAATAATTTCTTATATAGTACCTCCAAAATAGATTTTTCTTATTTAATTTATATAGAAAAATTTCTATAAGTAAATGAAAAAATATCTAAATATGGAAGACAATAAGAATAATTGGGTCCAGTTTTCTTGATTAAAAAAAGCTAAAAATTATTTACTTTTTTTTAGAAGATGGCAAGAGGCAGAGGGAGAGAAAGAGAGAAAATCTTAAGCAGGCTCCATGCCCAGCGCCAGCCCTATGCAGCGCTCGATCTCACAACCCTGAGATCACGACCTGAGCCAAAATCAAGAGTCAGATGCTTAACTGACTGAGCCACCTAGGTGCCCCTGAAATTATTTTAATTTTTAAGAAATTATTTTACTCTGTTGGATTTAAATTAGGAGTAGATTCAGTGAAAAGAGATTAATTCACAGTTAGATTGAATGTCCTCATAAAGAACTTGCATGTTTGTCTTCACAGTGTTTGTCTTTATAAATAATAATGTCTTGAGTCAAATATAACTTAACAAATTCTTCATTTATCAAAGGATGAATATTCAGCAAGTGAGGAAGCCATGGCATATTAGAATGTATAATAATCTTTGGTCAGAAGACAGATTTTTGTCCCAGTCTGCCACTCATTAATTAGCTGGGGATCTGAAAAAAATCATTTGACCTCTCCAGGGACTTTGTTTCCATCTGTAAAAATCAGAGGATTGGAATTTCTTGGACTTAAAGGGACATCAATGTTTAAAGACACATAGGAGCTCTAAAATCCAATATTTTATAAAAATTTGAAGCATACTCCTTTGATCAAGAAAATCTTATATACCAACTAAGATTCTTGATAGAAAAAATTTAACCTGATTATGCATTTTCTGTCTCATTAGAAGACCATAATGAATATAATATAAAGTCCTCTTCGTGAACAAGAGACACTGTTTCAGACCTTGATCGCTGTATCAGGTTATACACAGTAACCAACTTAAGGAAGACTGATATGTTAAAGAAATATTTGCTTCTTTAATTAATGATCCAGAGCAGACGCAATTTTTCTGTCTTCTTTCTCAGTCTTTGTTGCCTCTCTTTTCTATTCTTTGTGCAACTGTCTGTGGCAGCATCTTTCCTACCTCATTTTAATAGATTCCACTCTCAAACTATATGAGCTAAGATGGAAAGAAAGTTATTTCTAAAAGGAAAATCAATGAACCATTACTGAAGGAGAGAAAGGGTACGCTGTGAAGAAAAACAAACAAATAAAATTACAGCAAAAACAAAATCAAAGATCCACTACACTCTAAAATGAACTGCATCTTATTAAAAAATAAGTCACCTTTTATTTAATTCTTCAATGTTGTAGAAATATCAAAATGATAATGTTTTCCTGGGACTTGTTTATCCTTGCACAAAAAATCTTTTCTTAGGGTATGGTACTTGGGCTCTTATTATAATTTCTTTTTCCTCTGTGCATTCGTGGAATACTATAGAACATGAGGAGGAGTGAGTTTATTGTAAGGATAATCATACTGGATCTAAATTAATGTTCTGGACCTGCCTTTAAATAGTTTTGTGACATCAGTCATGAACATATGTAAGTACTAGTCTCTGTCAGCTGAAAATGGCATTAATAAAGGCTCATTCTCCCCAAGTTTTGCTAGCAATAAATAACCTAATTTATATTTCTAAATTGCTAGTAGCGTGATTTTAAATGCCTAAGTGCATTCTAATTACATGAGATAAAGGTAATTTCCCTAATCATAATTTGTTCCTAAGAAAAGAATGGAATGTGAAAGGCCAACAACACTAATCTGCACCTTCTATGATTATATGCTTATTTCTGGGTAAAAAAAAACAAACAACAAGCCTCATTTCTAAGTTATCCAGATCAAAGTGGAACCTCTAAACGGATAGATTAAGCTCAGCATTAAATTATTTCAATCTTCATTTGTTCAGTTTCCAATTTTTAACACCAACCATGTTTGATTTTCTTTTTCCTGTTGATGAAAATTGAAAGATTATATTTTAATATATATTATTGTGTGGTATGTTTATTTACAAATATAATCATATTAATATATAATTTGCATAATATATAACCACATAAAATTCAAATAATTTTTAAAATAAATTATTGGTTTTATATTCTCTTTATGTGGTCTAGAAAATTCACCAGAATTGTTTTAGTTCGTGGGCAATAGCCTATTCTGGTATAGATGGTTGATTACATATGTCATTTTTTATTAAGTTTAGGATTAGATTAAATCAGGCAATTCCTGATTGTTTCATGAAAAGATTTTAGACAGAAAAATGGAGTCTATTAGCTTTGATATCATTTGTTAAATGTAAGATTCTGGAAGATATGAAAAACAAGAGGAACACATCTATATCATTTATCTATTAATGATGTAAAGGACTATTTCTATCGATAATTAATAAAGTTATCATGATGGGTCTTTTTTCAGTTGGAATAGAAATAATCTTCTAGAATAGCAAACTTTCTGATAGAAATCCAAGAATCACATTCCTTTATTCAGAAGTATTTTAACCAGTTAAAATGTTTAAACACTATAAACACAGATAATTTATATCCTCCTAATTTTGTCTAATGAGAATATTAGGTATTTTTTAGGGACACTTTTGGTTTCAAGTATTATAAATCTACTCAAGACATTAAGAATGAGGGTTTGGAGTTGTTAAAAAGCAAAAACAACCAAACAACACACATGCAGGGATGTCTCCTAAAACAGAAGACCATGAATTAAATCTGACCTTCATAAGGAAACAAAACCAGAATTTATAAAATCTTCACGGACTAAAACCATTATACTCAATCTCCCTCTTCATGACATTTTAAGAATAACAAATGCCATAAGCAGCAAAGTCATATTTTAGAAATGGAGGAAGAAAGAAAAAATAATTTCTTGAATGGAAGGAACGAGGGTAAATGAAAGTAAGTGAGGAGAGGACAATCTAAAAGAACTTTGATATTTTCATCTCAGGATCTGATGTTCTATCTCCATCCAAGACTGGACATGGTGTCTTGAGTTTGTATGACTAGTTTATAGTACTTAAAATATTTATATGTGCATGTAATTATTCTGATTAAAAAATGAGAGGACATACTTTGAATAGAGAAAAACTTAACTATTGTTGGAGGAGAGGAAATATTCTGACCTAAGAGAGATTTCATCTGAGTCTTACTGCTTCCACCTGAGTTACTCATCTTCTAGTCAAAGATATATCCGAACATATAAAAAGACCTGTGCAAATTTTTAAAACTGCATCTAAATCTATTTCAAAATATGTTAGAGGAGAATTCTCCTTAACTTGATTATAATTAGAGCAGCCACATGAAATTTTATTTATCCTTTCTAAAGTCCATGTTTGAGAATTTGATGGAACTCTTCACACTTTAAATTTTTTATCACTACTAATAGAGGTTTATAAGATAATATGATCCTGTACCACACTTAAAAAAAGACCCTTAATCAAACCTAGAGGAGTTCCATTCAAATAAGTAAAAATTAGTAGGGCTTCATCTGTCTCTGGGAAATACTGACACCACAAGTTTTATAGGCCAATTCATTCTTACCCTCAGACTTTTTTAAAGAGCTCGTATCATTGGGCCTTTAAAATCAAATCCTTGTTATATATGATTTTTTCCCACCCATTTACGAATGTCATTTTTAATTCGTTTCTAGATTGCACTTAATTGAGAATGAAATCCAGACCATGACTATCACAAGGGGCACATTAATTTTAAAGTTCCCTTGTAGAAGATTTGTTTTTAATCACAGTGATTTTTCTTTTTTATCTCCATTTGCATTAGGGCTGGGCAAAAGGGCAAGAAGAAATATCGAGTCCATCTAACGTTTATTGATTAAGATGATGTGAATAACTAACTGACTTTCATTAATTATCTAAATGGCCTACTCAGTACCCAGAAATATAGGCATTTAAGTATGGTATTTCATTGCATAAAACATCATAATCATCTCTGGTGCTTACATTATTACAGATACATAATGGGGTGATATCCTAAAATAATCATGATCCATGCCATGTATTTCTTGTAGATGCTTTTAATGTTGGGGTGAAGAAAATCATTGAAATAAGTATTTGAATGGATGCAGGTGGGGAAATGCCATAAAATGGAATAGTTTAATTGAAACACAAGTCCAAGCTGTCCCAACCCTGGGCAGTAAAACCCATTGAGGGCTTCCAAATGTTCCTAAAATAAAGGCAACAATCCTTGATTGCCCAGATGAATTTTGAAGATTCCAGCCATGTAAGAGTTCTTTCGTTCTCAATTTCTCTAAGCTCTTAAATAAAATAATTGTTCACAAATACTTTTTCCTTTGCCAGAAGTACATTCCTCCTGCTCATTCCCCCACAACATCCCTTTGGTATGGGTAACTCTAATGCCATATCAATTATCTTAACTCTCAGTCATACTGCCTCGGGTTAGACTAGAAGGCTTCCTTAAATGCTTCTCTGTCACCAGCAAATGATACCATGGCAGACTTACTGTTTTACAGTTCTGGAAGTCATAGTGTGAAATGAGTCTTACGGGGCTAAAGTCAAGGTGTCAGTAGAACACTTTCCTATTGGAAACTCTAAGGGAGAATCTATTCCTTGTCTTTTCCAGCATCTAAAGGCTGCCTGCATTGCTTGGCTTGTGGCTGTAGGACTCCAACCTCTGCTTCTGTAGGTACATCCCCTTCCCTGACTCTGGCTCTCTCTGCTAAGGATCTTTGTGATTACATCGGAATCACCTAGATGATATAAGATACTCTTCCAATCTCAAGATCCTTAACCTCACCACATCTGCAAAAATGATTTTGCCGTGTAAGAAGACATATTCACATGTCACCGGTATTAGAACCTAATGGACATCTTTGGAGGGGATGTTGCATTATCCTACCTAATACAATGGGAGTATTTTAAAAGTAATGATCATTTTTGTGTTTTGCAGAAATTATCAAAATTTATTTCATTGACTCAACACTTTTTACTGAAGACTACATGTAAGGAATTCATAGTAAAAGCAAAGATGTATCAACAATGAAGCAACAATAAGATCTCAAGATAACTACCTAGTAACTTGGTGGCTTTCTAATGGGTACAGTATTTCCCGAAAATTATATGTGCAAATAATATACAGCTTAATTTTCACATCAGTGCAATCTAATTGTATATCTCAGCCTTCTCTAACTAATGGGAGAAGTAATAAACACAGTCAGTTATAAGTCAACTAATAATTCCATATTATTCTCTTTACTTCACTCTGCAGAGGATTGAATCTCAGGGAGCCTACCCAACATCATAGGTTTGTATCTTTCCACATTACCTAGCTGGTTTCTAAAACGCCATCATCTGTTTATGGTGATTACTGAAATTACTGAAATTTCCTCATCTTTTCCTAGTTCCTGGGTTTTGTGGCCCAGGATCCTTTGTGTCTACAGACTTTGTGTTACATCCATACCTACTTGGGAAACACATATGGAAACATAATAAGTAAACAAACAACTGAAACTACTAAAAACTGGAAAGCTATGGCCAAGGCACAAGTAAGAAAGAGGACAGCTTCTCTACAGCTGTGCACTCTTTTAAATATTTTTATGTGTTATAGTGAAGGCTTTCTCATTTATTTTAGTGGATATTTTCTTGAGACCCAATTCTACATGAAAGACAAAGGCATGAAATGGATAGAAATGGACCTATTTTGCTATTACCTCCCTAGAATTTCTGGGGCTCAAGAGGAGCACAAGTACCCATCAAACCCCACGGCTTCCCCACAACACACACACACTAGATAAACTAATTTCAGGATGAAACAAGCAGCTATTTGGACTCTAGCTTTATAATATGATGGCCATTGACCCTGAGCAATACTACTTGATTCCACTCAGCTTCAAGTTTATCATCTAAAAATGGTATGATCCATCTAACTTCACAGAACTATTTTTTGAATTGAGATGACGTAGGTAGCACACCAAGCATGTGCCTGGCATGCAAGAGTTCAAAAGAACAAGAAAGAAAAGAAGGAAATGAAGGAAATGAAGGAAGGAAGGAAGGAAGGAAAGAAAGAAAGAAAGAAAGGGAGAAAGAAAGGGAGAGAGAGGGAAGGAAGGAGGGAAGGGAGAAAGAGGGAAGGAAGGAGGGAAGGAGGAAGGAAGGGAAAAAGAAAAATATATTTTCTCACCAAATTCCTCTGAATAGTGTTTTGTCTTTTGATAATTTTGACAATTTTTGGAATGATAAAGAACAAACTAGATCGTATTTTGGTATCCCATGTCTCATAGAGAAGCAAAATAAAGATGAGGATTCCTGATGAACACGATATTTTACAAACGTGAGCACCAAACCAGAAGTACATTTATACGGCTTACTACAGCACATTTTAGAAAATAGGAATGTCCCACAGTGAATATGCTCTAAATAGCTTTCAGTAGGATTTGCTTGTGTGTTAAGATGCACAAGAAGTTAAGTTGCCACTGAAGCACAGAGAACCCATCGCTGTCTGCAGCTTGGTCCCCAAGTTCCAAAAAAAGCCTCTCCAAAAGGAGAAGAAGAAGAAGAAAAAGCACGGCTGTCCATTGTGGGTGGTGGCACAGAACAGGGACTTCTGTTCTGCGGACAGGAATAAAGAACAAATTCCTTCTCTGATTGAATGAGCAGCCCACTTTGATTCAAGATCCTCTTGTCAATGAACAAAACGATTATATTATACTTCACTCTCAAAGACTAAAAAACTGGAAAATAAATAAATAAACCCAAGACACAAGGCGAAGCAAGTATGTTTTCCATTTGAAAGATCTGACAGTATCCAAATAAAATTCTTTATTTCAAGTTATAGAGGATTAAGGGATCTCTTTAAAATTGAGTCTGTAAACAAGCAGTGTGGTTTAGCTGTCAATAACTTACTCATTTAAATAACATAGCATGATACCACGTCTAGGTTTTAAAAACCCCAGTTTTATTTCCTCTGTACCCAATTCCTTGCAATTAAAAAAAAAAGCAGGATTAGGTAATTTTTTTCATTATCTCTACCTTTTGTTTCTAAGTTATACACTAATAAGCATATCTGAAATGTAACATTAAGTTGCCTTTAACCACAAAAAGCAGTCCAGTAAGGACCAGTCCTACAGGGTTTAGCCGAGTTACTCTAAGTACCTTTTGCTTATGTGATTAAAAATGCCTAATTTAATAAAATAAACATTTGAAATAGTTCCCAATCACTTTATTTTTATTTCATTGTATTTGTTATAGAGTAAACTGAGGTTGGCCCTCTACACCTCCCTTGTCCTGCCATAGACATGATTGTAAAGCAACAGACAGTAGCTTACGTTTGGCAGGATGGGAGAAGAGCGGCATGGCGTTGGCATTTAATGGCGTTGGTGATTTTGAGAGGCTGTGACTCTGAAGAAAATGAGGGATGAATGAGCGGGCGAGAGAGATCTTTGCGTTGTTTAATGAAGATGTGGATGAGATGTCAGTAGAAACCCTAAGCAGTAAAATGTTTGCCTTGTCTACTTCCTGAAATGCCATGATTTACTGATGCATTGGGAAACCTGATCAATTGCTGTGATGTGTAGAACAGTGGGATTCTGCTTTAAAATGAACGGATATTACAACAGTAATCCTGAGAAGTCTTGCAACTCTTCATTCTGCTGTTCAAGTAACAAAAACAAACAAAAAAACCTTTCAAAATCTAACCACACTGTCTGAAGTTTTCTAATTTTCATTAGTTTGTTTTTTTGTTTTTTACTCCTGTAAAGTCAGTCAATAGAGTGATTAGGAGAAGATTAAAATATATTAAGAATAATTTATGTTAACAAAATCTCTAGACCCTTTACACATAAAAAGGAGTATTTCCCACAAGCAAAAAACACAAAAAACAAACAACAACAAAAAACCCACTAAAAACTAACAGTGTCTTAAACAAGCAAATGCAGTACAAAGATTCTAGAGGCAGTAACCTGGGGTTAGTTTAAATGTTGGAAGATGTTAATTAGGAAAGGTTTTTGTTTTTGTTTTTGTTTTTTAAATCCTCAAGCCCTGCCATTCCTAGAACAGGGCTTTCATCCTCCTGACTGCAAGATGATTCATTCACCCCCAAGCATTGTTTGTGCATCCTGGGCAGGAGGAAGGACGAAAGGCTCAAGGGATACTAGAGCTGAGACTTTTTCAAAAATAAAACATTCCCAGAATGCTTCCCCGGAAATTGCAGCTCACACCTTACTAGACAGAACTTGTAACGTGTCCACATCTAGATGCAAAAGAATCTGGAAGGGTGAGCTATTTGACTTGTTAACCTCTATAAAGGAGAAAAGCAGAAAGTAAAAAAAAAAAAAAAAAAAAAAGGTAAAAAAGCAGAAAAGAGAGAACAAACTGATGGTTATCAGAGGGGAGGTGGGCAGGGGATGAGTGAAGTAGGTGATGGGGATTAAGGAGTGCACTTGTGATGAGCACCACCTGGGTGATGAATGGAATTGTTAAATCACTATATTGTACACCTGAAACTCACATTACACTGTATGTTAGCTATACTGGCATTTAAAATAAAATTAAATGAAATATAAATTACTAAAAAAAAGCGTAATAGTTTATATGTAACTAATCCTTAGGGTATGCCACATGTATTATTAATTAATTAATCCTAGTAATAGACCCATGTAGTAATAGTAGTATACTAATTTAAGGATGGTAAACCAAAACTCAGAAAAGAGTTTAAGGAAATTCCTCAAATTCATGAACTTGAATAGCAGAACTGAGAATCAAACCTAAGTCTGTCCTATATCAAAAAGGAAGCCTGTGGATGCTTAGATAATCTATGAATAATATTTTATTAGAATATAAATAAAGACAGGTGGGTTCAATCAAAGCTGTGCTGCAAACACTCTATTAAAGGGGTATACTAAAATTGTTCTTGCATTTCTTATATACACACGCAGAGAAAGAGATAGAAGAAAATCTATATATTAGTTTTGTATCAAAGGAGGGGCAACTTTTTGAACACATATTCCAGAATATATATGGTGATACTGAAACAGGGGAGTAATGTTTTATTTTCAATTTCACCAGGTGGTCAGTCTCTCATATTTGCCTTCCGTTAGGTCTAGAATACAGCTTACTGCAGAAAAGACAATGGTTTGATAGAAAACTCATGTCTGAATATTAAAATAGGAAATTTCTTATTAAATTTTGTCAACTGGACAAAGTGACATTTCTGCATTATTATCTTTCTCTGTGAAGCTTATCAAACTACTTTGACTTACTTCACCAACTGAAAACTTTCCCCTCTTCAGTTTCAAAGATGGGGATGACCTTGAAAGCCAGAAATGTAAGGTATCCAAAATGGTCTATAATTTATCTATAGCATGTATTTGAGAAAAGCAAATTTTTTTTTGAAGATTTTATTTATTTGAGAGAGAGCGAGAGAGTACAAGCAGGGGGAGCAGGAGGCAGAGAGGGAGGAAGAAGCAGACTCCCGCTGAGCAGGGAGCCCGACGTGGGACTGGATTCCAGGAGCCTGGGATCAGGACCTGAGCTGAAGGCAGATGCTTAACTGACTGAGCCACCCAGGCATCCAAGAAAAGCAAATTTTTAAAAATGGCATAATAAGTTAAAAAGTTATAATTTTTTTACTTCCTCATAATTGTAGAAAAATAATGTATCAAAAAATCATTACTATATATATAATATATATTATAAATTCATCTCCAAAGCCTATGTAGATAGTATTTCCTCCCAAAATATTCAACAGATATATGCAAAAATCATTGAATAAAAAATCTATTTTGCATGGCCATATAAAATACTTTCCAAATACATTGTTTATAGCAATGGTAAGGGAATTATTACCAAGAATTAAGCAAGATGTTTTTCATTCTGTTTTCCACATTGCTTCCAGAATGATATTCTGGAGATAAGAGCTTGGTAATATCAGAGTTTAAAATCACTCATAAAGTTTAAAAATCACTAGGACATGAGTTTAAAGTTTTCTCTTGGGATATACATAGCTTCTGATCTTACTTTTATCAAATTCACTTGTTTCTCAATTTTGTTTTATGTAATTTCATAGATGAATAGATTCTCACATTCGTATTTTTATGTATTTTCATGTCCTCAACCAATTTTACCACATTTATCATGATTTAGCCCTGAAGGGGTATCTGGTATTTTACCGTCAGGTCAAGAGTTTATGGACGCTCCCTTTCATGAGAGTCACATACATGTTCCAGGAGAGATAAGTGGGGGAAATCCCTAATCACACTCCTTCTTGGCAGTAATGAAAACTCTGTATTGAAATCATTAGCTCTTTTATAACAGAATCATATAATGTCTACTAGGATATTTGTCGATACACACATACAGACACACGTGAACACACATGCATACTGTTCAAAAAGAACAGTCTTCATCATCTTTTTTCTTTACTCTAAAGTAGGATTCCAGGGGTGCCTGGGTGGCTCAGTTGGTTAAGCCACCTGTCTCTTGATTTAGGCACAGGTCATGACCTTGCAGTCATGGGATCAAGCCCCGCATCGGGCTCTGAGCTCAGCATGGAATCTGCTTGAGATTCTCTCTCCCTTTCCCTCCTGCTCTCTCTCTTTCTCTCAAATAAGTAAATAAAATCTTAAAAAAATAAAATAAACTAGGACTCCAAGGACACATGCACTATTTTTAATCCCATCTTACTTCTTTCTTTTGAAATATCATCTACTATTGATTTTCTTTCTAGTTATTAACACCTCTTTTTCTTTGTTAGATATTTTTTATGTCTTTTTCTTACCCAGCCAAATTTCTCTTTAAAAAAAGAAAAATCCCTATTAGGTCATTGATTCTCTTTCTAAATACATTTGTATTATTTTACTTGTTCTCCTGATAAGCTATAAATCATAAACATCTTTCCTGTTCCTTGTTAACACCTAGTTATCTTTTGTTTAACTTTTTTCTGCTCCAAAATCTAATCAGATGAAAGAATATCATGACCATATGTTCTTTCAAAGTTCCTAGAACATTTCCACATATATATTTCAGATTTCCTCAGGACTAGCAATCTAATATTCCCTAGTAAGTGAAATAAGCCTGCTGGTTGTATGGCTTTTAGTAAAACCTTCATAGTATTCCAAATATGTAATATAAGAGAGTAATTTTCTCAGTTAAATAGGTCATGCTTTCAATAAATTTTGTACATATTTGCATTATGTCACCTAATACCACTATGTGTAAATACTCTTAAATATACTGTGTTTTGGTACTTTTAAAAAGTTGAATAAATGGAAGACACGATGCTGAATTTGAAAAACTTTTCATACTTTAATATGTAGAGTTTTTCACATAGTATTTTCTCAAAATTTTTACATTAGAATAACTAGCCTATAGCAAAGTTTATTCTATTGAAGACTAATAAAGTAATAACTAGAAATCCAGAGATCCCATTCTCAAAGTTTCTTAAAATCTGAGGGAAAACTATACTGAGTATCAAAGGAATGAATAAAGTTATCATTTAAAATATCCTTAAAAGAAGAAATAAAATGTAGTTTCTGCCTGCAACCTCAGAATCTATTACTTCCAAGAGGTACTTCCCTCCACATCACAGAACCATGTCCATCCGATGCCCACCCAAGTTAACTTCTTTTAAATTGGATTTGTCATTCCATTCACATAGATCCCATCATGGTCATATGCACAATTAGGAAGAATACTTGAGAGAGAGCGGAGTTGACCACCACTTAAAAACATTACTACTGGGGTGTTTGGGTGGCTCAGTCAGTTAAGCCTGCCTTTGGCTTAGGTCATGATCTCAGGGTCCTGGGTTCAACCCTAAATCAGGCTTCCCTGCTCAGTGGGGAGTCTGCTTCTCCCTCTGCCCCTCCCTCCCTCACCTGTGCTCGCTCTCTCTCTCTCTCTCTCTCTCTCATGCACTCTCTTTCTCAAATAACTAAAATCTTTTAAAAAAATCCAAAAAGCTACTACTGACTTGCCCTAAAGAAAAGAGAAAATGCTTTTTATTGTGCATAAATAACCTGTTAATTGTGTCCATTTTTGCTGCCAAAATAAAAGTAAAGTTCATTCTTAGCACCACCGAGTTTTAATTCATTATTGTATTTTTCTCAAATTACTTATTTCCCAGTGACCTGGAAATCAAATTTCAGATAAGCCTACCATTAAAAAAAAAAATTGGCCAATGTTTGTGTTAATCTATATAATACAAATGTTGATTAATTTTTTAAAAATTAAAAAATTAGGGATTTCTGTTCACTATTGAGACCATTCTTCTATTTATTGCCTGGATGCTAAGGAATTAATCACTGGCCTGGAACTATATCCTCTTTTACTGATTGATATCTTTGTGAGTTTGCTTAATGTAAAAGTAATATCTCAACTTATTCAAAAGGATATACAGTACTTCATCAATTCAAAAACACAATTTGCCCTACATCTCAACATCTCTGTAATTGGTATATGTCTTACAATGGATGGCATGGTCGTAATCTCATTGGCTATAGTTTTGGGTTTCACTTGCTTCTTTTTCTTTATCTTTTTCTTTCATTCTTAGTGATTTATAGAGTAACGGTACATCCTATGATTGATAGCAACTTAGATTTGAGGAAACATAGTGTTGTCTTTAATCCAAACAATATAATGTTGGAATAAGAATATTTTATGTACCAGAGAAAGAACATTTTATATGGGCTGGCAAGATGGTCAAGATCTTTCTGATCACTCACTCTTTCTACTGCTGTTATATAGCCAGAATATACTGGATCCAGTTTTTAGCTGCCAAAACAGCCAAATAGAGAAACTAAGATACTGCCTTATAAGTGATTTACAGAAGTCTCCAACCCACTACCATGCAGAAATGGCTGTTTCCAAGGTTAACCATGACAAACATCTTGCCAGATCCAATAGTCGATTCTATTGGCCTGTGACTCACTCAGCTTCACAGCAGAATTGATCAGACCTGACAACAACACACTCCTTGAAGTATTTTCTACATATGAAAAATTGAAATATTTTCTTTTTTTTTTAATTTTATTTTATTATATTATGTTAATCACCATACAGTACATCCCCAGATTCCGATGTAAAGTTTGATGCTTCATTAGTTGCGTATAACACCCAGTGCACCATGCATTACGTGCCCTCCTTACTACCCATCACCAGTCTATCCCCTTCCCCCACCCCCTCCCCTCTGAAGTCTTCAGTTTTGTTTCTCATAGTCCATAGTCTCTCATGTTTCATTCCCCCTTCTGATTACCCCCCTTTTCTTTATCCCTTTCTTCCCCTACCGATCATCCTAGTTCTTATGTTCCATAGATGAGAGAAATCATATGATAATTGTCTTTCTCTGCTTGACTTATTTCACTTAGCATTATCTCCTCCAGTGCCGTCCATGTTGCAGCAAATGTTGAGAATTCGTTCTTTCTGATAGCTGAGTAATATTCCATTGTATATATGGACCACAGCTTCTTAATCCAGTCATCTGTTGAAGGGCATCTCGGCTCCTTCCATGATTTGGCTATTGTGGACAATGCAGCTATGAACATTGGGGTGCATATGGCCCTTCTCTTTACTACGTCTGTATCTTTGGGGTAAACACCCAGTAGTGCAATGGCTGGGTCATAGGGTAGTTCAATTTTTAACTTTTTAAGGGACCTCCACACTGTTTTCCATAGTGGCTGTACCAACTTGCATTCCCACCAACAATGTAGGAGGGATCCCCTTTCTCCACATCCTCTCCAACAATTGTTGTTTCTTGCCTTGTCTATCTTTGCCGTTCTAACTGGCGTAAGGTGGTATCTCAGTGTGGTTTTGATTTGAATTTCCCTGATGGCTAATGATTTTGAACATTTTTTCATGTGTCTGTTAGCCATTTGTATGTCTTTTCTACATATGCCTTATATGATACAACATCCTCCTGGTTTTCTTCCTATGTTACTACTCTCTCTTTCTTAGTCTCTCTCTCTCTCTTTAATTAGTTTCAGGGGTAGAACTTAGTGATTCATCAGTTGCATATAACACCCAGTGCTCATTACATCATGTGCCCTCCTTAATGCCTATCACCCAGTTATCCCCACCCACCTCCCTCCAGCAACCCTCAGTTTGTTTCCTAGAGTTCAGGGTCTCTTATGGTTTGCCTCCCTCTCAATTTTCACCTTATTTTATTTTTCCTTCCCTTCCCTTATGTTCATTTGTTTTGTTTCTTAAATTCCACATATGAGTGAAATCGTGGTATTTGTGTTTCTCTGACCAACTTATTCCACTTAGCATAATACCCTCGAGTTCCATCCACATCGATACAAGTGGCAAGGTTTCATTCTTTTTGATGGCTGAGTAATATTCTAGTGTGTGTGTGTGTGTGTGTGTGTGTGTATCACATCTTCTTTATCCATTCATCTGTCTATGGACATCTGGGCTCTTTCCATTGTTTGGCTAGTGTGGACATTGCTGCTGTAAACATTGGGGTGCATGTGGCCCTCAAATCACTATGTTTTGGTCTCTTTTAGAGGACAGAGTTGAGTTTTGTAATCCCTTATTAATTGCTCATTTTTAAAAAATATTTTATTTATTAATTTGACAGAGAGAGAGAGACAGCCAGCAAGAGAGGGAACACAAGCAGAGGAAGCGGGAGAGGAAGAAACAGGCTTCCCAGCAGAGCAGGGAGCCCGATGCAGGGCTGGATCCCAGGACCCTGGGATCATGCCCTGAGCCAAAGGCAGATGCTTAACAACTGAGCCACCCAGGCACCCCTAAATGCTCACTATTAACTTTCTTCTCCACCCTTTTTATACTCCCTATGATTCTTACAAACAATTGCATGTATATAAGTATAAATATAGCAAAGGATATAGATGTAGTTTTAGATTATATATCAGGGTCATACTGGAAGCAAGTAATGAGTTAGGAATCGCTTGTATAAAAAGATTTGTACAGTTGTTACAAATTCCTTATAAAAAGGTATAGGAAAATATTGTAGGATTGTTAAGCTACAAAGAAAACATTAGTACATTTTTAAAAATATTAACATGTTTGCACAAAAATATCCCTATTAACTAAACATTTAAGAAAATTAGTATTTGGTTTTGGATGTATAGAGAGTAGAAGCATCATCTTTTCCTTCATTTTCCTTCTCCATTTACATGACAGAAGATGTTAAAAGAAGAATAAAACATTAACAGTATAGGAAAATAAGAAAACAAGGAAGCAATGGGTCAGAAAAATTGAGGGCAACCCAGAAAATGGACAGCTGGTAAAAGAACCAGTGAATCCACTGCAAAAATCTCCAGGGAAGAGAACGACTCTTTCCAAGGTGGTTCAGGAAAAGATGTTAAGTTTAACACAAACATATATATATATATATATATATATATATAAACTGAAGTAGGCAGTAGGTCTCAGGTAATTAATTATTGTGCTACAATTAGATCAGTGAGAGTGGTTGGCTCCTTACATAAATGGTGATGCCAATTGTTTGCAAGGATTTGGAGGAACAGGATCTCATTCATTGCTGTTGGAAATGCAAAATAGTATAGCCACTTTGGCAGATAGTTTGGCAGTTTCTTTAAAAAGTAAATACAGAGACTCCTGGGTGGCTCAGTCAGTTAAGTGACTGCCTTTGGCTCAGGTCATGATCCCAGGGTCCTGGGATCGAGTGCTGCATCAGGCTCCCTGCTCAGTGGGGACTTTGCTTCTCCCTCTGCCTGCCGCTCCCCCTGCTTGTGCTCTTTCTTTCTCTCTCTCTGATGAATAAATAAAATCTTAAAAAATAATACAGTTTTGCTGTACAATCCAGCAACCACACTCCTCTCTACTTATCCAGCTGACTTTATAACCTATGTCCATACAATACCCCACACTCAAATGTTTATAGCAGTTGTATTTACAATCTTCAAGAGCAAGAAGAAATCAAAATGTCCCTCAAATACTATTTTGATATTAAAAAGAGGAGTTATCAATTTATGAAGGGACATGAAGAAACCTTAAATACATTACGAAGTGAAAAAAGTCAGTTTGAAAAAGTTATACAGGGGTGCCCGGATGGCTCAGTCAGTTAAGCGTCTGCCTTTGGCTCAGGTCATGATCCCGGGGTCCTGGTATGAAGCCCCATGTCAGGCTCCCTGCTCAGAGATGGGTCTGCTTCTCCTTCTCCCTCTGCCTCTCCCCCCTGGCTTGTGCTCTCTCTCTCTCATTTACTCTCTCTCAAATAAATAAATAAATCTTAAAGAAAAAAAAAAGCCATTCATTGTATGCTTTCCATTATACGACATTCCAGAAAAGACAAAACTGTAGAGATAATAAATTGATTAGTAATTGACAGAGTGGAGAGGGTTGAACAGATGAAGCACAGGAGAAAACAGTGTGATACTGTAACTGCAGATACATGAAATGATGCATGTGTCAAAGCCCATTGATCTTTATAGCACAAACAGGGAGCTATAATGTATGCAATTTTTTTTTATAAATCACTTAGGAGGTTGAGGAAATCCCTAGATGGGATGCAGAATATGGCAAAACAATTGTAGAAGTATAAAAGAACCGCAGTAAACAGAGTGAGAGAAAATGTTGCTAACTTTGGAAGTGAGTGGGTTCTGTAAAACAATCTGTATTAAGAATTGTACTCTATTCAACTGAGGACTTCAGAGGGGAGGGGGTGGGGGAAGGGGATAGCCTGGTGATGGGTAGTAGGGAGGGCACGTATTGCATGGTGCACTGGGTGTTATACGCAACTAATGAAGCATCAAACTTTACATCGGAATCTGGGGATGTACTGTATGGTGATTAACACAATATAATAAAATAAAATTAAAAAAAAAAAAAAAAAAAAAAAAAAAAAAAAAAAAGAATTGTACTCTAGCTGGTAAGATTGTTTCCCATAGGGGTCCAGGGTACCAATTCTTTTTCAGCTATAAATATACATAAGAATTGAACAATCAAATCAATGAATGCTAGAAGGTGAGAATCTGCAGCCTAGCATATCTGGGTATGGTAAACTAATAACTTTGCTCCTAATTATCAAGGTCTATTGGTGGTTTCGGATGTCCTACGTTGGTCAGCTCAAATGATTCACACACAGCTTGTATTGCAGGATACAGGATTCCAAATCTTCTTCCTCATTTGGAAGCTTTATCACTAAACAAATGAGAGAGGGCAAGGACTGAATGAAAACACACAAATAATTCAAAACACAGAGTCAAAATTGTAAATCACGAACTCAATATATTAGTGTGATATGAAGTATTTTCGTACGGTATTAAATTTTCAGCCTTAAATTTTCTCAGTCTCCTCCTTCCTTCCATTCTTGCATATGTGCATACAAATCTTTACCCTTTGCTTTCCTATCTGAGAGGAAAAATGTATCTCATTGTCAAGAATATGTTTAACCTACCAGTGCTTTGATTTTATCTGCCACTACTTACTTTGAAACAATTTTTTTATACTTAACTCCCCTTTATGAGATCCTTCTGCTCCTTTCCACTTCATCTTGAGCCATGATCAAACAATGCTGAAACATTTTTTTAAGAAAAATAGAAAACAACATTTCCACTCTGCCTTCTTCTGAATCTAGTGTTTGTATGTTCCTTATTATTATTATTATTATTATTATTATTTTGTTTTTTGTTGAGAGCCATCCTAATGGATGTGATGTATTTTATTGTGGTTTTGATTTTCATTTGCCTAATGATTAGTAAATTAGAGCATTTTGTCATGTGCTTATTGGCCATTGCATATGTCCTTTGAAGAAATGTCTAGTCCTCTTCCCATTTTTTGATCAGGTGGTTTATTTTTTGTTGTTATTGAATTGTAGAAGTCCTTTACATATTCTGGATATTTGCTTCCTTTCAAATATATGCTTTGCAAATATTTTCTTTCATTCCATGCATTGCCTTTTCACTCTTTTGATTCTTTCTATCCAAGAACATGGTGTGTTTCTCAAAGCTTTATTGCTTTGCAGGCACCTGGGTGGCTCAGTTGGTTAAGCATCAACTCTTGGTTTTGGCTCTGGTCATGATCTCATGGTTCATGATCTAGGGTTCTTAGATCTAGCCTCCCACTTTCCCTTGGGCTCTGTGTTTACCAGGGAGTCTACTTGAGAGTCTCTTCCTCTGCCCCTACCTTTCTCTTGTTAAATAAGTCTTAAATAGATAAATAAATCTTAAAAAAAAATTGTTGTTTAGTTTTACTGACACAGGTTTTTAGGGTATTTTTGTTTAATTTATAGATTTGTAGATTCATATTTTAGTTATTTTTTAGTTGTTAATTTGCTATTATAAAAGTGATGCTCTTTGCTAGTATACGTTCTTTCTAGTTTTGGTTAATACATGTAAATGCTCTTGATTTTTGTATATTGATTTTATTACCTGCTACAAATGGTATGCTGATTTGTAGATTTTGGTAATTTCTTAGAATAAATAATTCTGCTATGATCAATTTCAAACTTTCAATGTTTCATCCACTGGCTTGCAAAATTCCTGAACTTTTAACAATCTGCACTAAAAGCCTGTCCAAGTTGGCTCCAGCATTACACTGCCTGATACTTTAATAAATTATTTGTTTGTTTATAATAGTTTTTTCATTGATTCTTTTGGAATTTCTAAATGTGTAATTATATCATCTGCACATAGAGACAGTTTTAGCCTTTCTACCTCATACAATTTTAATAGTTTCCTATTGTCTAATTGTATTAGCTAATATTTCCTATAAACCATTATATGTTCCTGGAGATGGTGGCTATCCCTACCTTGTTGATGATTTTGGTAGAGAAGTTTTTAGTATGTTCCATTAAATAAACTTTTCCTCTTTAGTTTATGTAGATGCTTTGGGGTTTTTGTGTATGTCTGTGTATGTGCTAAAGAGATCTAACAATTACTGTTTTACTGAGTATTTTTAACATAAATTAATGTTCATACTGTTTTTTGTATAATGCTTTTTCTGCTCCTATATAGAAATAATCATATGATTTTTTCCTAATTTCCATTAATAGGCTAGATGCATTAATAAATCTCTTAGTAATGAAATACCATTGTACTCCTGGAAAAAATTGTTGGTCAGGACTTTCTTTTTGATACTCTATAATGCTGTCAAACTTTCTTACCTACTATATGATTTTAAATATTTACAAAATATTCATAAATGTAATTGGTCTATACTTTTCCTACCCACCCACTCTCTATCTCTGATGTACTTTTTACCAGTGTTTGAAGCATTACAAAATTTTGAAAGAGTTATCAGCATAGATCTTAAAACTGTCCAGCAAGATGCTCACTTTAACCTAACTTCATTATTCTCTTAAAAGAAAATTGATTGTTGAAATACATATTTAACTAGTAAAAATCCTTTACATATAAATAGTGTATTACAAGGGATATAAACTATATGTAATTATTCTACATTTTCCTCTTGATTTTAGTTGCAGGGGTCATCTTATTTCTATCTTACGCTTGGGAAAAGTGGATGAATGACTTGAAGGATTCAGTTAAATAATTAGTAGCAATAAATTCTAACCTAATTCTTTTGACGTTAAGATAAAAATTCCCCTAAATTTTTGTAGCCACCCCCTCTAGTAAAGATGAGGGTACACTAAGCCATCCACTTTCATGCTTTAGTCCTTCTCTTAGCCAATGGTTTAGGAATAATACCTATAATCATGGGATAAAATTGCTCTATCTAACTAACTGAACATTAATGTCACAAAAATCTTTGTGCCATGATCTTGATGCCATATAATCAATAACTCTTAATGAATGAACTGGTGACTTTTGTCCTTCAAGAGTTATTTTGCAGTCTTTTTCTACCATTCTAGTTTATAACCTGGCTTTATTACTTTAAAATTGGAGAAAAGAAAACTGTGAAGAACAATAATATCTTGGATAATATAGAAACAAGTATTTCTCATTTGATGAAAGTAAGCCCTTTTAAGGAAAAGGGGACCATTAAATTCATTAATTACAATGTATCCTTTTTTATCCTCATAATGCAATAAAAGCCAGGTAATTTTAAATTCCTATAGATTAGCATGACCTAAAGAAAATGGCGATAAGCTCTAAATAATAAGTTTTTAATTATAACTGCTAATCATGACAATTAATACTACACCCTCTCAAGTTTTGTTTTTAAAATAATAGCCTTAAATTGCCTTAACAAGATTTAATATAATTTGAAAACTCCTGTGAATACACTAAATAGCTATAAAAAGCCCCATCATTAATTTAATAAAAGAAACATTTTAAAAGGTGAATTGGAAAGAAAAAGAAAAAAAACAATATCTGTAGACAAAAACAAAAGCTGCTTCTTCTCTCTCCCCATGCATTTATCACTTGAGGGCAAAATGGGAACCCAGAATAGTGATTACTTCTGCTTTAGATTTTGTGTAAGGAAGAGAAAGAAAAATTTACTCCTCCCATTCTAATTGGAACGCAGAACGTATTCCGAGGATCCAAACAGTAAAGGATGTCATCATAGAAAGTGGCAAAGGTTAATTCGGAGAGTGCCTGTAATCCCACCTCTTTCGGGATTATTTAGTAACCTCCACGCTCTGTTTTCCTTCTCAATTGTCTCCTGATTTACTGCTTCTATTTACTTTCCCTGACATACTTTCTTTCTCACAAGTGGAGGCTGATTAGTTTTTGTTATGATTATATGACTTGATCTCTGTGGAGAATTTCGGGGGAGCAGTGAAAGGTGCATAATGAAAAGATATGTTGCTTCTACTGGGATTACAGAATTAAATGTAATGCAAAGTTTATGCAAAAAGAAATGCAATCACTTGAACGAGTTGAAGGAAAGATGAGGAATAACAGCACTGTGGATGGTTATGAAGTTAATCTAAATTAAAATATAGACTGGAATTAATTTTGTCTTCTTGGATAGCAGAACACTCCGATTTCCTCTCTTGTGTTGATTTAGAGAGATAAATAACGTCCTCACTTTCAAATGCATGTGTCACCAACCAAAACAATCTAACGAGGAAATCTGTTAGGCAAATGAGTTTTCCCAAATTGTCATGGTTGCCTATTGAGACAAATGAGTTAGTAAATTTCAGAGGATTCACCACTCATGAGTATTAAAGTGCATGTTTGGTAAGAATTATAAAGTGCACTCAATCTTCACTCCATGTACATGAAGTAATATGACTGAGTTCTAGAAGAAGTTCAGGTCAAATGGAGTATTACAGGCAAGCTATGAAAATTAGTATTAAAAATATTCATTGTTGGGGCGCCTGGGTGGCACAGCGGTTAAGCGTCTGCCTTCGGCTCAGGGTGTGATCCCGGCGTTGTGGGATCGAGCCCCATGTCAGGCTCCTCCGCTATGAGCCTGCTTCTTCCTCCCCCACTCCCCCTGCTTGTGTTCCCTCTCTCGCTGGCTTTAAAAAATATATATTCATTGTTAGCTTTCATATAGCACTGTTTTAAGAATACAAAAACACCATTGAAATCTTTTTTTTTTTTTTTAAGATTTTATTTATTTATTTGACAGAGATAGAGACAGCCAACGAGAGGGAACACAAGCAGGGGGAGTGGGAGAGGAAGAAGCAGGCTCATAGCGGAGGAGCCTGACGTGGGGCTCGGTCCCACAACGCCGGGATCACACCCTGAGCCGAAGGCAGGCGCTTAACCGCTGTGCCACCCAGGCGCCCCACACCATTGAAATCTTGATCCTGTTTTTGAAGCCTTGCTTAACCAAAGAAATCTGGAAGATACCTTATTTCATTTTAATCCTTATAAAATAATTAATATCATTGCACCCAACTTGAAAAGTTATGCCCTTCTATTATTTATGTTATGTAGTTTTATATATTATTTATTTTTTTTGAAAGTTTATATTTATATGCCTCATATTACCAATTATATAATAACTTCCTAGAGGGCTGAGGGGTTCCCTTACTTTTTGTAAACATCATAATATCTATCAAGCCTCCTTGAACATAGTAGGCATTTATATATATTTTATACAAAATCAGTTGAACTGATGAGTTTTCCGCATGATAGCTAACCTAAGCTTCAGTGTGCCTAAAAATAACCTGCACAAATGATCAAATATTTTCATTGTCAGGAACCAATTCTACCCCCAATCTAAATTTCTATTTCACTAGATTTGGGTTCAAATTTATGGTTTTTACATCGATGTTTGTAGGTAGCCTAGGGAATACACATGGAGAAACGCTGCATAAAGAAACTCATTTATTCTTCACAAAAACATGAGATAGGTACTATCATCTCATTCACAAAACTTGTGTTAATAATAAATTATGAGACAGATATGTGAACTTGGCACCAAATTCACAAAAATAAATAAAGTATTCTTAAGAAGTTCAGATACTGGTGCATTTGTTCCAACTAGTCCAGGAAGAATAAGGAAAATATTATATCCTTGCTGAAATTCCTCCCCTTTAACCATTCTCTCCCCCTGGGCAGATTTGCTCCTCTCTGAATTTCCTATTTTCATCTTTACACCATTTGTAGTATCTTCTATAGAGAAGAGAGCTAGTCCTGCACTGTAATTTGGATAGAGAAATTGTGAGTTGGTTTCCTTAGGATATATTCTGTTTCTAGCTTTTCTGCTCTTTATTTTTTGTGATCCTTCGAGTAATAGTTATAAAGATTGGAAAAGCTTAAAAAAAAAAACCTTACAAACCAAATATATGCCAATATATTTGTAATCCTTGTTTCCTTCTCTCCATGCTTAATAATTCCATCAGTAGCAGCTATTTTGTTGGAAATGCCTTCCACAGCAATCCTCATAGGGGAGTTTAGAGTGCCTTGTCAAAAGACATACTAAATAACATATTCCCATAACTATTACAGATCAATCTTTTGGTAGGAAATAAAAAACAGAAACAAAAATAGGATTTAAATCTCAAATTCACTTCTGGGGATCCCAGCTGTCTTTTTAAATCACTTCTCTTTTGCTGCCTGGTTCTTCACTTGCTAGCCTTGTCCAGCCTCAATGCAAGAGGCCAAAACCCAAAAACAAAGGTGTCAATGGTTAACAAAATACACACTATCATAAAGAATAAGAGTCAGTTCAAACACTTTAGAAGCTTGTTGATTCACATCGGAGCACATAGCAATAAGACTAATTGTTCATTATACAGACACAACTATTGACATGATTCTGACTGTGTTTCAGAGTGAAGAACGTTTCTTTTTTTTAAAGCATGAAATAATGGTCTCCCACATTCTAATTCTCTAATTTAAATCAATATAGTCTTTTATCTAGAATGGGATGATTTTTTTTCCTGAAATTCTTTTAATGTCTGTCTTTGTGCATTCAAGCTGCTATAACAGAATACCAGAGACCAGGTGGGTTATAAAGAACAGAAATTAATTTCTCACAGTTTTGGAGGCTGGGAAATCCAAGATCAAGGTGTCAGCAGATACTGTGTCTGACGAGAATCTACTTCCTGATTAATCTTCTTGTGTTCTTACCTGGGAGAAGGGGACAAAGGAAATCTCTGGGGTCTCTTTTATAAGGGAAGTAATTTCATTCATGAAGACTACATCCTCTTCCAAAGGCCCACCTCCAAATATAATCATCACATTGGGAGTTAGAATTTCAACATATGAATCTGGATACAAACATTTAGTCTATAGCTATGTCTAATACCTTGTATTCAATTATTCTATTCCGAGACAAAGTCAAATTATGTTTTAAGTCGAATTATTTTAAACTGTTAAACTTTCTAAATGAAAATAAATATTTGAAACACAATTGTCCCTCAATAATAACAGTCTTCAAATCCCACAATCAAAACACTGCAAACAAAACAAATTGGCTCTATTAAACCTTTTTTGTTTCTGCCATTCACCATTTACAAAAGCTCTGTTGAAAATACCACAATCATCATTCTTGAAAATATAAATATAAAAATGGATAATTTTTTCAGCATAATTGAATTATATGAAGTAATACCAAGTTTGCCATCCTCACTGAAGCATATGATCCATTCCCCAGGCCTACTGACAAAAATCTCATAAATCCTATACTGTCTTATCTGATAGATGCTGTTTTTAGCCCAACTGCATCAGATTCAACAGTGGTTAAACAATGGTTAGCCTAATTTAATGCTGCATTTTAATGTCTTGTGTTAAAATTAAATACAAAATGGAGACCAGATTTGAAAGTTTCCTGGGCAGAGAAAACCATTTAAGCAACATAAACAAAACAAAATCTATCTTATTTCATGGACATAAGCAAAACTTAAGTGATTTCTTCTAAATGCCTCTGAATATCATAAAAGGAAATTATCTTCCTAAAATGGTGTGATATAATCACTTGTAATCAATTCCTTGCCATCTGGAAATCCCTATTGTAAAGGTTAAATGACTTCCTCAATTTTCACCTTATGAGCCACCCAGTAATGTCCTGCCCTTGAGCTTCATATCAGTTTTGAATCGAAAGCTCTCAGTTCATGAACTGCTCTTATATGCACAATAAACTTTTGCTAAATACTATTTTATTGATTTGGCAGTTTTAATCTTGCTACTTCTGGATTTTTTATATTTGTAAGTCATGGCTGCAGGAATTCAGTGTCTATGACAAATTCTTGACAAATCATAGCATTACATATAGATCTAATATAACCATCATTACCTACTCTGCCCTCTTTCTTTCTTATAAAGTTAAAAGAAAACAGGACTTAGAGTCAATTTGGTTTTGAATAATATTCTCTCAATAAAAACAATCAGATATCTTTTATTTTCCCTTTGAAATATGAAAAAGATTAAATCATTAATATTAGAAGTTTATTTGAGCACAAAGATAGTTAAGAAAGTCTAGTTCTCTGTGACACAGGATAAAGGTTAGTTTGGGCCACAGAAAGAGCAAAACTTCCTACAAATTAGGAGTAGGAGAGTATAAGAAATTCGTGGATCATAAAATGCACGAAGTGGCAAAAATCATCCCCCAGGAAGCTCAAACCAGAGAAACAGGTCAAGGTCTCTTTGTTATTGAAACATGGGAACTTAACCCCCCCAAATACAATAAATTGATGGGCTTATCAATTTAAAATCCAAATTATAGAAATAAAAACAAATGAACCCTAGCTGCTGACCTCTGGTAAATGGCAGAGTAGCTTGGTGGGGCTAATGTTCCATGGATAACAATCTCAAAACCAGGGCAAAATATTTTCCTTTAAATAAGGTGTTTAAAGGCATTGAAGAATAATCAAAAGGAAAGCAGGCAGAATCTGAAAGAAAGTTGACAGTTAAAAGATAAGAACTTCCCTGGGGAAACTGAGGCATTTTGCAGCGAGCACTCTTAAACCCAGCTAGCCAGAGCAGCAGAAAGTTGCAGTTCCCTCCCTAATGGAGGAAAAAGAATGGGACTAAAGAAACTGGAAAATTAGGAGAGAAAATTAGAAGGAAGGGAGACACAGAAAGGAGGATCCACAAAATATTAACATAAACTCTGTTGAAATCCTTGACTTACTGTTAAACTGTGAACATATGGGGATACCCTTATGGTGCATGGCATAAAAGGCAGAGCTAGAAGCTGAAAGTACTGAGAAAGCTTAGTGCTACCCCCAAGATTTCTCTTTTGATACATGGATTATTTGCAAATATATTTCTTTTGGTAATTTACTCATTATCTCTTATATTATTGATTGCTTTATTAATTGCACTGTCATTAAAGAACATACTGTTGACTGTTGATAAATTCATTTTTTTAAAAGTTGTAGAGACTGGCTGAGTAATATTTCATTGTATACATATATTCCATCTTCCTTATCCATTCATTAGTTGATGGACATTTGGGCTTTTTTCATACAATGGAATATTACTCAGCCATCAAGAGGAATGAAATCTTGCCATTTGCAATGACGTAGATGGATCTAGAGTGTATTATGCTAGGCAAAATAAGTCAGTCAGAGAAAGACAAATACCATATGATTTCACTCATATGTGGAATTTAAGAAACAGAACAGATGAACATAGGAGAAGGGGGACAAAAAAGAGATGGAAACAAACCATAAGACTTAACTCTGGAGAACAAACTGAGGGTTGATGGAGGGGAGGTGGTGGGGATGGGCTAGATAGGTGATGGGCATTAAGGAGGGCACTTGTGATGAGCACTGGGTGTTGTATGTAACTGATGAATCACTACATTCAATACCTGAAACCAATTTTACCATATATGTTAATTAACTAGAATTTAAACAAAAACTTGAAAAAAAAGGAAGTTGTAGAGACTGTTCTATGGCCTAACATATGGCTATGTTTGATAAATATTTCATAATTATTTAAAGATAATGTATATTTTTATGGTTTTTTTTTTGGTTTATTACTCAGTATAAATTAGGCCACACTTGCTTATCTTGTTCTTTTAATCTTCTATATCACTATTAATCATTTTTGTTGGTTTTGTTTACTGAAGGATGATTAGCTGTGATGAAAGATGCGTATAGCTCTTTAATTTCTGTCAAAATTTGCTTTATATATTTTAAGCTATATTAATAGGTATATATATTTGGGGTAGTTTTATCTTACTGTTCAATTAAATATTTAACCATTTTGAACTTTCCTTTATTTCCGGTAATACTATTTGCATTAAAAGATACATTTTTAATGTTAAGGTAGCCATATTTTGATCTTTTTTAAATTAAGTGTTTACATGTTACATGTTTTTAAATCTTCTCCTTTCAATTTTCCCCTAACCTTCTATTTTAGATGTATTTTTAGGAAAGACAGATATTTTAGTTTGTTCCTTAGTTCCACCATATTGTTTTTTAATTTTATTACTTAGTTTTTGATATTGATTAAATTGCTGTTACATAAACATGAATCTTCCTTCTTGTTATTTGCTTTCTATTTCTTCTATGTTTCTTTCTTTAGTTATGTATTTTCATTGGTTATTTTTTAGTTTTAGATTGTTCTCCTATACTAATTCACGGGCATTACTGTACTCTCTGTTCAGGTTTATTCTTGAGATTGCAAGATGAATTCTTGACCTGTCAAGTCTAACATAATTTAAACATTTGTCTCTTCTGGAAAATACGAAACTATAGAACATTTTAAATCTGTTTGTTTCCTCCTGATATTTACTACTGAGTTGTGGTTATATATGCACCACTGGGATTTGGGAATTTGCCAGGATGCCTTGTCTGACTTGGCAAGCCCTGGACTCCACTTTTTTTTTTAAACTATGCCATCCCCACATTAACCTGCACAAATGTTCAAAAGTTCTGCTTCATTATTCAGTCTTCCAGCCACATCTCCAAGTACCACCAGGTACCTCTAGGAGAAAGCAACACCCAATAGTAGGACCACCTCCCAGGGCTTCCTGCTTTCTTAGACATTTGCACTGCAGTTCTTCACTGTCTGGCAGCTCTTTCCCGTCCACGTTGGGAGCTCTTCCCTGACGTCCATATACCCACAGAAATTCCATGGATGGGCTTTAGAGATCGGATCACCTGGGTGTAAAGAGGTTAACAATCTTATCTTTGATGCTTGTATTCTTCATGCCAAACTGGCTTGATCAGAAATAGATAAGGAAGCCCACTATTTTTTGTTTCAATTTTATCGCCAAATACATTTTCATGAGCTGAAACAGACACCGTCTCCGAGTTGCAGGGATCTTGACAGCAGAAGCACGAAGTTTACAAAGCTGAAGAAGAAACGGCTTCCCTCTTTTTGCCATGACACTGTACCCTGGAGTGACGGCTCGCTTTCTTTCTCCTTTTTTTTTTTTTTTAATTTTTTATTTTTTTTTAAAACATTTTATTTATTTATTTATTTGACAGAGACAGCCAGTGAGAGAGGGAACACAAGCAGGGGGAGTGGGAGAAGAAGAAGCAGGCTCATAGCAGAGGAGCCTGATGTGGGGGCTCGATCCCATAATGCCGGGATCACACCCTGAGCCGAAGGCAGACGCTTAACCGCTGTGCCACCCATGCTCCCNTTTTTTTTTTTTTTTTTTTTTTTAATAGAAAAGCTACATTGAGGTAAATTGATCCTCCTCAGGCATTGCCCTTGCATGGCTAAGAAGCATTTTTTCTCTTTATTAAAAAAACCTGCCAGAGCTAAGGCCACTGCTGTGCTTGAGCAAGGTGGACAGTGCAATAGTCCCTTTTAACTCATTTGTTAGGTGGCATTTGCATTTTTATTCCTGTGCACCGAAATGCGTGAGGGAAGCGTGTTTATGCATGAATAAGATAAAAAGGGAACTCCGCATGGAATAAGAGTCATAGAAACAATGTTTCTCCTCTCTCGCTCTGAAAAGCCACGGCAGAAATATGCTCTGCCAAAGATAATCAGGAAGAATATTCCTTGCTAAGTAATAGGCTTATAAATAGTTGAAACATTTAATATAATAAATTTCATACAATTGAAAATCATAGGCTCTTTTCATTAAGCAAAACATACTGACTCTTAGTATAAAGCACATTGCAGGGAAAGAGATTATCTAGAGCACTCAACCACATGTATTGGGGGAAAAAAGGGGGGGAAGGGAAAAGCAAATTGTATTTGCCAGCCTCTGTTCCTCTAAGCATAACCCACAGGTTTCCGAATTTAAGACTCTACTTGTCAACTTTCTCCCAAGGAGAGCAAAGGAAAGCATGATATGATACAGTCAGAATTTTGTCCCTTCTGTTGCATTCTATCCTCCTGGAATAGAATCTATGTCTCTGTCCCAGGAATAATACACAGGGTAAGTGTCACTCTCTTTTCACCAAAATGAATATTCTGTACCTACTGTTTGAATATAACATGCACCAATTTTCTTTTTGGTATCACAACCATGCTCTGTCTGTCCCTGCTGAGATCCGGATATCCCTCAAAAATTTTAAAACTCTTAAAAAAACAGTTGCCCCAGGTTGTACTTCCCTTTGCTTGAAGAGTGGATTTTAAGAGCTGAGATATCTCTTTTACAGGCATGGAAATTTACCTGAAATTTTTCACTCACTTAGCCAAGTACACTTGTTGATGGTTGCTGAAAGGAAAAATAACTCAGTGCCTAGAGACAAAGCCTGAGGTGGGAAAGTCTGAGCCCTAGACTCATAGTTCAATAGTATTAGCAACAATAGAAAAATTTAAATTATATTCTTCATGCTCTATATGCTATTAAAAAAATTCCAATATACTGAGATGATGAACATGGCATGCGTTAAAGGACAAAAAATGTAGGAAGAGGAAGAAGAGAAGGAAGGAAAGGAAGAGATAAATGAGGAAGAACAATGACAAGAAACCCTATTTAACATGTGCTTTGTATAAGGTACTTAACTAAATTCCCTGTGCTAAGATATGCATAATTACACAGGAAACTCATAGCTTGATTCAGATACACTTAGAATTGTAAGTATTATTGTGAGGACTAATTTTATCACCATTTCCAGATGAGAAGCCTGTTTAGACAGGCTCTATGACTTGTCCAATGTTGTAGTTATAAGAGGATTCAAAACCAGATCTGACTGCAGAGTGTACAGCAGTATTACTACTATTATGTCCTCTCTCTCCTTCTAGAATTGCTAAACCAAGAGCTTGATCTAATTTGGGTTCCAGTGAAAATCTACACTTATTTTATAAAATTCATTTTGTAGTTGATATAGTAAGAAACTCAATTCTAATCCTTCCAGGTCAGAAATCAAGGGGGACATATCACAGGGGGAGCCAAAAATAAATTTATTTGGAAAACAAGCTACTTATTTCCACCATGTAGAAGCCTCTTAGGTGGCCTCTCTCTATCTCAGGTCTGCAGAGCAAACCAGAGCGAATCAGGAAACAGATTAACTAGGCACACATTAAAATTAATAATTTTCTTCCAAATATATTGCAGTCACTTTGACAAGTAGAGCTAAATGGAATGCTTCAGTAAAAAGAAAGAATAAAGAGAACTGATACGTATGGCGCAATCATCAATTTTAAACAAAAACCAACCTCAAAACCAGTGAAGTCAGCTGCTTCCTTTCTTCGCAAAGAGCCCCACCCAGAGGGTGGAACGAGCATTACCTTCAAAGGCTATTCTGATCCACAAAACACAATTAGAAAAAAGACATTTCTACTTTTTTTTTTTTTTCCAGTTCTTAAGCAGGTCTTAGAGACGTTATTACATATGGCTTCTTTTCCACTCTTCTGTCCTAACATCTGGATTTGGGAATCAGTCAAGATACTAAGTTTAAGTAGGGAATGGGAAATTAGAAGACCAACTTTCTCTCTAAGAATTTTGCTTGTCAGATGAGAATAAAGAACCTTCAACCAGCAAAGAGAGATATAATGCTCCAAACCTCCGAAAAAATTATTTTTTTCTTTCTCTTTAGAAACGATATTCTTTCCACCTCCTTTTGCCAAGCCCTGTCTTTCCCAAGAGTCTCTTTTGTCTGGATTTTTCTCTCTCGGGGCACCCTTTATCAGCTCCAGCTGTCCAAGGTAAGCTTTTTTCTTTACTTCACAAAGAGTTTTCAGAAGAAAGAAACTTTAATTACAACCCTTTAGAGAGTCAACTGAGTTATTTAGAATGGTTGCCTGGATCCTTTAATTTTATCCAACCTTGCCTTTGGGGCTAGTGAACGGTAGTGGAAAGCTCAGGTGCTTTTAAGCAAATCAATCTTTACAAAAATCTCTCCTGTACCAGCGAAAAGCTGGTGGTCATGAGCAAGTCACATCACCTACCCTCATTTAAAAAAATCGAGAACATAATTCCTGTGATAGAAGGCTCTTAGGAGAGATGATGCCGAAGATATATGGGACAGCTGGGTGGCTCTGTTGGTTAAGCTTCTGCCTTCAGCTCAGGTCATGATCTCAAGGTCCTGGGACGGAGCCCTGCATCAGGCTCCCTGCTCAGTGGGGAGCCTGCTTCTCCCTCTGCCTGCTGCTCCCCCTGCTTGTGTTTTCTTTCTCTCTCTCTAATAAATAAACAAAATCTTAAAAAAAAAAAGATGCATAGAGTATCATCTTGGCATATTTGGGAAGAAAATTTTGAAACCTTTGGAAAGAAAGACTTTGAAACTTTGGGTATTAGATAGGAGTTTAGGCGCTGTGGAAAAGAAAAGAAGTGAGGGGTAAGGAAGATATATTGTGTCTTCACAAGAAGAAAATACAGCAAGAGTTACGAGCATGAGATCAATTGAGGGTTCAGAGAATGCTGATGACAGGGAGGGGCTTTTAGGCACTCTCTCCTCCCACAAAAAAGCCCCATTATCAAATACCTCAAACTACATATCAGCCTTTACTACCTCTCTTGTTACTTCAGCCCCTCAAAAAATCTTGAAGCAGAGGATAAGCAGAAAATCCTGAGGGACAGTTAAGGCACCATATTCACTTCAGTTCCCAGGACTCTGCCTTTCCCCCAACAGCTTCAAGCAAACCCCATCATATTTCATTTTATAATACTTCTGGCGTAGCATCCAGTGAAGGAGGACCTCAGCATGTGTTTCCTGAAGTTTACTTGGAAATGAAGGGTGGAGTTAGTAGGATTGAGTGTCCTAATCTCTCTTCTAGACCAGTTTAATGACAGGTAGGCCTCCTCTGACAGGTAACCTGCATCCCTTGACTAAAGTATCCTTTTTTGTGAAAGGAAGATACATCATTCTGTTATCTTTTATTCACATATATGGATATATTGATATATATCTTTTTTTTTTTTTAAGTAATCTCCACACCCGGCATGGAGCCCGGCAGAGAGTTCGAACTCATGACCCTGAGATCAAGACAGAGCTGAGGGGCTCCTGGGTGGTGTAGTTGCTTAAGTGCCAGACTCTTGGTTTCCACTCAGGTCCTGATCTCAGGGTTGTGAGATCAAGCCCATGAGAGACTCAGCACTCAGTGTGGAGTTTGATTAAGATTCTCTCTCCCTCTCTTTCTTTTTTTTTTTTTTAAAGATTTTATTTATTTATTTGACAGAGATAGAGACAGCCAGCGAGAGAAGGGAACACAAGCAGGGGGAGTGGGAGAGGAAGAAGCAGGCTCATAGCAGAAGAGCCTGAGGTGGGGCTCGATCCCAGAACGCCGGGATCACGCCCTGAGCCGAAGGCAGACGCTTAACCGCTGTGCCACCCAGGCGCCCCTCTCCCTCTTTCTAAAGAGCGCACCTGTGCATGTGCGCCCTCTCTCTCTTTCTAAAAATAAATAAATAAATCTTTAAAAAAAAAAAGACCCAAGCTGACATCAAGAGTTGGACACTTAACCGACTGAACCACCCAGGGCCCCCTATTCATATCTTTTTCAGAATAGTATGCACTTAAGACATAACGTCCATCACAAATTGGTGATAACGAAAGTGGTGGTAGAAGTATAAATGATAATATCAATAATTTTAATAAAAACAAAACAAATTAATCATTGCTAAGTAACAACTAAGTGACATCCTTTGGGATGATGATGTTAAAAGCATTTTTTTAATTTAATTTTTATAAAAAAGTATGTAAGTTTAGTTATTCTTATTTTACAGATGAGATGACCAAGGCTTATATGGATTAAGTGTAATGCCTGGAGTCATGCAATTATTTAAACTATTTAGTGGCATAGCTGAGATTCCAGAAGAAGGACAGCTCCTTCAGTTCGGTACCAACAGGTTGGACAGAGACAGGATTTATGGAACTAACGCCCTACATACTGCAGCAGTGCAAAGCGTTAGGACTATGCTATGAGAAAGGTGGGGACTTAATGGATTCAGGCATTTTCTTTGATGTGTGTGTATTTCCTATAATTTGGACACCATGCAACCACAATAGTCTTAAAATGTAGGTATCATCAGTTCCAAGGTCACTGATGAACTACCTGAAGCTCAGAGAAATGAAATAATCTCTTCAAGATCACTTCCATTATAAGCATAAGAAATGAAAGTCAAATTAAGGCAGGTCTCCTGGAGTTTCTCCATATTTCATTCTTCCTATGGTCGATGGTAAGTTTATTTTGTAGAAGAGGAATTTAAAAATTCTTTTTTTAAAGTTTTCATTTATTTATTTAAGTAATCTCTACACCCAATGGGAGGCATGACCCTGAGATCAAGAGTTGCATGCTCTTCCGACTGAGCTAGCCAGGCGCCCCAAAGATGAATTATAAAAATACTTTGAATTACCTGAGAACATGTATATATCAATTACTCTTCTTGGTGTATTTTACTCGAGGTGGTCGTTAGTTGGTAACATCCAACTAAAGTTGTGAAAGTGAAAGCGCTTGTTTATTAGATGAACACAATATTAGACAAAGTTATCATCGGCATTTTGGTGAAAAATCGAGAGGCATCTGCAGTTCACCCTTGTGAAGGCGGCAGTGTAGTGATGTGCTGAGAAATGCTCCACTAAGTGGATCTCTGGAAGGGTGGAAGCCCTGATTGGCAGGTATATCAATTTTCAGCCTGTAAATGCTCTCACCATGGCCAATTTCAAGCTATTAACATAACGGCACTCAACATGGAGTCAGGAAGAAACGTATGCAATGCACTGATGAGCTACGGCAAGCTAGTCCAGCAGGCCACTGACGCCACACTTTAATCTGAACACAACAGAAGTAATGAAGTGAAATGCTACCACCACCAAACACCAAGCAAATATTGCTACAAAAGGAAAAAGCCAAAATGTATCCCGTGGGTGCCTGGACATTGGACAGTATTGACTTTATGTGATATCCAAGGTAGATCAGATTTTGCACCTTCAACCTCTGTTTGTTCCTTCCATGGCCAGGTTTCTAAGATGTTTTACAATTTCCTTCTCTATAAAATTCAAGAAATGGTACCAGTGCAAACCTGGACTTCTTACACAAAGGTGAGTCACATTCATCAAAAATGACGGGCTATATTGAGCAGGCAAACTTATTCCTTTCTTTCATCGCCCCAGTAAATCATTCATTTCTGGAAAAGGACTTTAAGGACAACCCTAATAATTTCACTTCCACAACTCCACTAATATCCAGTCCTCAACATCGCAGGCGTTAAGAGGAAACTCTGTGATAAATAACATCTGCAAAGCAAAGAATGGTTCCTAAACCACCCACAAGAACACTTGATCAAGGCAGGTATTTCTGCACTTCGGACAAATTGTTCTGACTCCACTGAAGAGCCTAATAATTTTGGATTGTTGAACCATCATGGGAGAAAAATGTAATTGGTCTGGAAATTAGTTTTAGTGACATCATTTTGAGTTTATGTTCAACATATTTTTTAGGCTCAGTTTTATGCAAGGCCCTGTAGGTGACATAAGGAAAATAAAAAGAAAATAACATTGACTTTGATTTGACAAAATTTACACACAAAAAATAATAACAGAACATACCTATTAGAATATGACCATGAGTTATACCAGGATAAATATATCCTAGGAGCTGGAAGAGTACACAGAAATGCAGGATTTTATGATCTCATGTAATCTCAGGAAGATTCATAAAGATGCCGGGATGTAAGTCTGAGTTTGAAATTGTACCAGACATAGAGATGAAAAATCATCCTGAAGAAATGTGGGAAAGGGAGAGAGGTTTTATGACTGCATCAGGAGAATAAATAAAGAGTATTGGTTGAATTCATTCACATACTATAAATTTACCATAGATTATTCCAATTATGGTTTGGATTTTATATAGTATGAAGACTCTAGAAGGTGATAGGCAAGGAAAGCTGTCTACTCAGATCTACTCAAGAAAATGATCCACACCCTCACTGACAAAGAGTATTTTTACTCTATTTATAGCCTGTGTAGTCATATGTAATAGTAGTTTTAATTTGAAATTCCTGGATGACTAATAAGGTTGAATATATTTTCAAGTATTTATGTCCATTTGAATACCCTCTTTTGTGAAGTTCCTGTTTAATTCTTTTAGTTATTTTTTCTAATTAGGTTTTCTCTTCTTTACTGATAGATAGGAATTTGTTTTTACATATTCTTGAGATGAATTTTTTATCAGTCACAGGCACTGCCAATCTCCCCCTCTACGCCTGGCCATTTCACTTCCCTTGAAGTGTATATTGTATATTGATAAACATAATCTCTTAATTTCCAAATAATGTTTGTCAATTATTTCTTTATAATTAGGGGGATTTCTGTGTAATCTTTGTCACCTTTTTATACCTTACTGGAATGTACATATTCTTTATATTGCCATCTGAAAGATTTACTTTTTAACTTTTACATTAAAATCTAAAATCTACCTGAAATTAGTTAGTTTAATACTGTGAATCTCTCTTTTTTATATCCAATTGATAAAGTACAATTTATTGAAATTACTGTCTTTTTTTATCTTTCTGTTGTGCTATCTTCACTGTAAATCAATTATCTATCTATCTATCTATCTATCTATCTATCTATCTATATCTGAGTTTGTTTCTAAACCCTGTTCTACTCTCTAGAATAGTTTGACTAATCTTGCACTAATAACACACCTTCTTAATTACAGTAGCTTTGAAATGAGTCTTGATATCTGAGACTTGTCGTCCTCTTATTCCAGTCCTCCTATGTTCAAGATTGCATTTGCTGTTCTTGGCCCTTTGAATGTTTGCACAAATTTTACTGTCAGCTTATAAATTTCAACAAAAGAATTCCATGAGAATTAGGATTTTTCTTTTCCTTGGTATTTCAGGAAACTTACAGATGAATTTGAGAGTCATTGGTTTCTTTGCATCCTAAGCCGTCCATTCCATAAATATTTCTTCATTTTTTTAGATCACATCAATGCTCCCTCAATAATGTCTTATGATTCACTCAGTATAGGGTTATCTCTACTTTTGTTACAATTTTTTCTAGTTATTTGGATCATTTGATCAGTTCAGATATATTGATGATTTAAATATTAAAGGCATTTAAAATCCTTGAAGGAGATTTAGGCAAATATCTTTATGACTACAGGTCTAGAATGATTTCTTGCATGTGACAAAAATCACAAACTATAAATTAAACATAGAAAAATATTTCAATATTAAAAGAAATACTATTTATAAAAAAACACCAGAAATTGAGAAAAAAAATTGAACCTTAGACAGTCGGAAGATATTGACAGTATACGTAAGCAAAACTGGAAAAAAAATCATATATCAAAAATCAAATATCTAAATTTTAAATGGCCTAAATTCATGGAACAAGCACTTAACAGAATAAGAAACATATGACCTACACATATATGGCAAAGCGATTAATCATTATTATTATTTCTCATTAATAATAATTCAAATGCAAATTATAGTCAAAGTAGATAGAATCTAATCACCTGTTTATCAAAAAATGAAATGTCTGACAAAACTGAGTGGTGGTGAAGATACATAGCAGGGGAACGTTCACGCACCAAAGAGAGTGAGTGGTAAAGAACTCAGATTACTTTACAAAACAATTCTCATCATATTTTAAGGCTAAATATAATCCAGCAAGTATACTCTCAGACATGTGACTTAACAGAATGATTTATGTTTGTCTGTTTATTTTTAAAATTGATGGTTGTTACATTACTAGGTTGTGCAATTATTTTGGTGGGTCTTACAGAGTATTTTTGAAAATGAGATGGAATAGAAAAGAAAAGATCAATATTCACCTTACATGTTGAGGGGAAGGGCTTCAGTCACACACATATTTGTTGGAAGAGGCAATGCACCGTGGGCCTTGGTGGCCCAGCACATGGCTGCGAGGTGGCCGAGAATGTAAAGCGGCGCCCTCTCTTTGTCCAGGCCGCTACACCGGGTGGTATTTGGAGTGAAGAGCCTTGAGGGATGAGGTAATGTCTTCCCCCCAGACAAAGTGCAGGCTTGCTACGTAAGCGGAAGATCACCCAGGCTCAGTGTTTCTCTCCCATAACACAGCCCACTGCATGTTCAGGCATCCATCACCAACCGTTTGTGTCCCACCTGTGGGACTTGGCGGTATGGGAAATTGATGCCAGAAAGCATGAGGCTCTGGCTCCTGCTTTTGCCATGAGTAATGAGATCCTTTGTCTCTGACTTGAGAGTTCTGTGTCTCCGGCCAGCATTCATGAAATAATAACAGGCTAGTTTATTAGCTTGCAAGTAAAATGATATCCCGCACTCTGTACAATTCTCCCCCATGTTTTCCTGGCCAAAATGTGAAACTCTTCTGGCTGTGGATCACTATCAGAAAAGTTTGAAAGCCATTTCATGAAGCAAGAAACATGCAAAATAAGATTTATAGTAGTAGAAGTTGTAATAGCCAAAATAAAACAAAACAAAAGCTGAAAGCAACACAAATGTTAATCATCAGGACGATGGATAAATAAATTCTAGGATAGCCTTTCAGAGCAATATATATAGCAGTGAAAATAAGCAACCTGCAGCAACATGCTACAAAATGGATCATAGAAACAATGTGGGGCAAATCAAGTCAATCATGGATGACTAGCTGTGATATGATAGCATTTTTATCAATTTTTAAAAATAAAGATAATTAAGCAATATATTAAGACGACATACGTGTGTAGTAAAAATCATTATTTATAAAATAAAATAAAAATATAAACATAATATTCAGGATAGTGCTTAGTCCTGGAAAAGAGTCTGGCTCATGTGATTAGAATAAACACATGAGTAGCTTAAATGAAGAATGTATACACAGGAGCTCATTAATGGTTCATAATGCAAAAATATAAAACATATTAATTTCATGTGCAAAGTATTACTTGGTAATTTTTTTAAACGACCCAAATTCCAAAATTGGAAGAGGAGAGTGAGCAAACTATGCACACTAACGATACCAAAAACTATTTGCTTCAATCTTTAATATAATTGCCACCAATGGAGAGTAAAATAATTTAATTTCAAACTGCATTAGTTTTCACTACTTGGAGCACAGCCTATGGAGTTTTAAAAGATGTTCTTTAAGTAACCAGTTTTATATTAAATTCCATTTTATTTTATAGAAATGGAAAATTGAAAATAGCAGTAAATTCAGATTTAGAGCTGAATATTTTGTTTGTAATTTGGGGATTTGTATGGAACACCCCCACCGCCACTTTTCTGCGTTGAAAAGAAGCTCAAATAATATTATACCCAGAGCTTAAGAAATCCAAACACAAGAATATAGAGAAAATGTTTGAGAAGCTGGAAGTTAAATGGATCACTCTCTATACGCACCATGCTGAGTAAAACATAAAATTAAATTAAATTCACAAACAGAAGCATTCCAGCTTTCAAATGTTGCTAGTTCTCCACTGCTCCAATGCTACAAATAGAGATTTAAAAAGTTACATTGAGCTCTGAAGGCATGAATTTTCCTGATGATAAAGTAAAATTTTCAAATATAGACTCATATGACCAGTGAAGTATTTAAAAGGGGAGGGGGAAAGGGAAAAAAATCTTAAAAATCATTTCTCAAGCATTGCACTCATTTTTACGGCATGCATTGGTTTTTAAGTTAAGTGCATAGAGTACCATTTATTCTTCCTTTTGTAAAAATGAACAAATAAATAAAAGTAATATAAGGTAAATGTGCTTGTGCTGGTTTGCCCATGCCAACATAGAGGGTTTATTTCTAATCCTGTTTGTATGTATGGTGCAAATGGAGTCTTATTAAATCTGTGGCTTCTAGTCTCATGATTACTTCTTCACAATTTATTCCATATGCCATCCGGCATATGTAACTCTTACTCCATTAAAAGCCTTTATTTTTCTGGCTTCTCAATGATCCCATTACTTCCCAGGCAACCCGAGCCCATTTGGTTTGCAGGAATGTCATCTCAGCAAAAACTTCTCTGAACAAAGATGTTTGCCTGGTCTAGAAAGCCATAGGGTTGTGGCTGGTTTCCTGCATCTTTGAGGTCAGCAGCAACCCACCTTCTCACTGCCCAAGCCCTCCCTTAGCCCTCTACATTATACATTTGACCATCCTCTCTTGCTGCGGAGGGAGAAGCAAACCATAGTTACTTCATATCCAGCAATTAGACTCAGGGCTTCAGGAATTTACTTCCCCCTTAAAAAATAAAAGCAATAGAACCCTCAGAAAGGTATGGAAAAAGATTGTTTTAAAGGAAAGAACAAGGATCAGTGTGAATGTGCTACAGTCCTAACTGGATGCTGGGTTTGGCTCCAATCTGCTGAGGAAATTTAAGGCTTCTCAAGGCCTGGACATACTGTGGCAGAAATATAACAAAAGCCGCGAGAATGGAATTATAGACGGTCATGTTGACATGGCTCTACGTAGAAAAGTCTAGCATTTCTGAACTTGTTCAACTCCTCTTACTCATAGGAGCATCACTCAAATGATTAAGCACGTGATTCCTACGCAAGGAAGCCATGTATGGCACTGAGTGTTACCGCAGCAGATACAAACCCATTTTCCTACCTACCCTGTGCTAATAACGTATATAACACAAAATGCTTTCAGGTTAGCTACAGGGTTTGGGGATGAGACAGTAGGGTCAAGACAGCCTGTGTTCTTCAAATTCTGCCCCACCCTCCTGCCAATGAAGAGTATCACTTGGATTTCTCGAGCTAAATTTTTTTATTTTAATTCCCTCCAGGAGGTTATGTCTGAGATAGGTCACACTAAACACTGTTTTAAACCACTGTGATATTCTGTGTGGCCTCACCTTTCTATCATTGAGCAGGCCTCGGAAGGATGGGAAAATATGCCACCCCAAAATACTCAGCATATTATTTTCAGATGCAGTCTCTTGAGAAACAGCCAATGTAAGGAGAGGCTTTTTCTGAATTCCCCTTCTCTGCCTAAAGACAAACCCTACAACAGGAACTTGATTATCTAAACCTTCCCCCCAGGAGTGTCATCTGCCAGAGAAGACCAACTCATCACAGGAGAAAAGACTGGAAGTTGACACCACACCAGACACATTTTGTCACAAACCGTCATACCTCCCAATCTGTTCTCCTTAGGGAATCCAAGACCACCTGTTCTTCCTCTTTCCAAAAATCACTTCATCCCCCTTAAAAAGTCTCCCCTCCCACTTCTCTTTCCCTAATATGATGGTATTTAATCCCGAATTCTATACCAACTCCAGGAGTTTTTCATTTTCCCTGAGTATCTTCTACATATATTTGCAATATTTATGTTAATAACTCTCTATTTGTTTTTCTCTTATTAATCTGTCTTTTATTACAGAGGTCTCAGCTAAGAACTCAGAAGAGTAGAAGAAAACTATTTTTCCTCTCCCCCATCCCTATCACCACTTTCCCAAACTAGAACGCCTACCAGCCTCTGTGACGTCTTCCTGTGCCGCCTCCTCACTGCCCCTCAATGTTGATTTCCTCTCTGTCCTCTTCATTGAAAGAGGAGATGTTGAGAAAGAGAGTTTTGGACTAAACTAGGCTGAAACCCCAATACAACCATTTATTAGCTATAATAAGACCCACGGTCAGAGAGTGAATGTCTCCAAGACTTAATTTCCTCTTCAGTAAAGTACTCACCTCGTCCTCTGGTTGGTAAAGAACGACTGAGCTGATACAGGGAAAGCATCAGCCAACGACCAGCACAGAGTACTAACTTAATTCACGGTACCGATGATGGTGAAAATGAGGAGGAGGCAACGGATGGTAAGATCAACAGTTAAAAGCATTATTGTATAATCCAATGAATTTAAAGATCTCTCAATATCAGACTGCTTTCTATCCAGAATATGATCTAGGAAAATGATAAGATATACAAGCACAGGACTAGAAGATAGCAGGTATAAAGCTTACAGTCAGGAAATAAGTTCAAAGGACTTTTTCTAACCACAATGGTTCTTTTAAAGAAAACAATATTTTTTAAAGATTTTATGTATTTATTTGAGAGAGAGAGTGAGAGAGAGTATGAGCAGGGGGAGAGGCAGAAGGATGAGCAGACTCCCTGCTGAGCCCAACACAGGGCTCGATGCCAGGACCCTGAGATCATGACCTGAGCTGAAGTCGGGCACTTAACTGACTGAGCCACCCAGGCGCCCCATCAAGGAGTTTTTCTAACCATAATGGTTCTTTTAAGGAAAACAATGCCAAGAGATGAAAACTACACATGTACTCATATGAAGCTGTAGCAACACTGTCTTTATAATTTGTATTTGATACATTTTAATTACCATTATACATGCTTTTGGTGAAATGTGCCAGTACATTCGAGAGAGTAGTTCATTCATGTTTTCATATTGCCTGTATTTTAGTAGAAGTCAAAGCATGCTCATAATTTTATTTTATCACCTCTCTGGATTGCAAAATATTTTCTTTCTTAGATTTTGAAGCATTAGTATTCAAATCTTCTTATCTTTATGTAGAACATTTAAAGGATTTAAGTGTGTGTTTTATCCCTTTTCTGACAAAAATATGTGTTTTGGGAATTTGGAGGATACAGAATGGAACTTTCCTTTTAGTTTTAAATTGTCCTTAAGAAAAACCCAGGCGATCGTGAAGAATAAGTAAAATTGAAAAGTGTGGAAGTGAGTAGAGGAGCATTTTATGGACGAAATTGGTCAAGCAAAAGTACATAGGCCAAAAGCTTAGAGTACTGCGTTAGCAAAAGGACATTTGATTGCAGCGGAAGCCAACTGAGTGGCTTATACAAAAAGGGAAAACTTAGTGGAAGAATAGCTGGTACCACATTAAAGCCACTGCCAACAGTGTGTCTGGATTTCACCAGAACCTGGGACAACATGAACATCGATGGGAAGACAAGCACTTACTGTTTCCTCTGCCTCTGTTTCAGGGAAAATGAGGGTTCGTCTATGTTTCTCCCTGTGTCATCTTTCAATTTTCTCCTCTGCATATTCATATTCATTTCCTCTGCTATTCTAGTTGGTCCATTATGACTGTCTCAAAATGGCGCCTCCAGTCATCTTTCAACTTGAGTTCCTGTCGTTAACCAAGGAGCCTCTGTCCCAGTTTAGGAGAAAGAATAGAATGAATTCAGTTTCAATCATAATTTATTCAATCATCTCTTACTTCAGGGAGGGATCGTGTGGTGTATAGGTCTACAAAGCCCCATTTCTGTGAGATATGCAATGTACAGTACAGGATATGTCTTTTACACATGGAAAGATACAGAGGTATAAATTCACCCTGACTAAAGGGAAATACTTGTAAAGAAGAATATTCATGTAAGTCAGGTCACATTCATTAAACAATACCAGATAATATAACCAGTAAGCCTTAAAATCTCAATGACTTAACCAAATAGAAATACACTCTGACTCCTGTAAAGAAATATACTTCTGACTTATCTAAAGATAGATGTGTCGGAATTGTAGTCAGTTTGTCTGCTACAACACGTTCAACCACATTGTCTGATGGAGGTTCTGCCATCTTTAACATAAGGCTTCCAAGATCGTCCTGGGTTTTGACATCCAGCCAACAGAAAGAAGATCATGGAGAATCATGTGTTGGACTTTGTTATGGACCAGTCCTGAGTGGGGGGCACATTACTACGGTTCAATGTCCATTTACTAGTACTCAGTTATATGTATACATCTTACTTTAAAGGTGGCTGGAAAATGCAGCTTAAAAAAAATCCAGGAAAAAAATATTTGGGGCTTTGATTACCATTCTCAAGAGGTTGGATATCATTCTTTTGTCAATGTGGAATTAGTGGACATTTTTGGATTAATAGGGTGAATTTGAGCAGTGGTTCAAGTGATGTAATTTGACTTCTCTGTATCAAATAAATTAGAAGTGGAGGATGAGTGATTTAAATTTCTAAAAATCAGGACAAAATGGTGAAATGTAAGGTTTTTTGAAAGTAACTTCAACAGATCAAAGAAAATAATAAGACATAGAGACCAATGTCTTCTTTTTCCATTCAAGAACTTTTTGGCGGGCACCTGGTTTGCTCAGTCGGTAGAGCAGGTGATGCTTGACTTCAGGGTCGTGAGGTCAAGCCCCACATTGGGCAAACAGCTTACTTAAAAAAACAAAACAAAACAAAAACAACAACAAAACACCCCACAATAAAACCTATTTATTGAATATTTACCCTGTGCCAGAGACTAGGTGATGTACTAGTGGTACAATGATCTACTTTTTATGCATCTAAAGACAGCTGTAGTCTAGTGGGATTGGGGGGATAATTAAGTGTAAATTATTAAGTTACTAATGCAGGACTTAATTAAATTATGATCAATATTGTGAAAAGGATAGAAATCTGTGAATGAGTATAACAGATTAAGCAAGGGCTCTCAGAGTAAGTGAATTTTAAACTATGTACATGTGCATGTGTGTGTCTGCGTGTAAGTTTATGTGACTCAGAAGAAGCAGGTGATGTTACAGATTAGGAATTCAGAAAACAAAGGAAAGAGTTTACCCAAGAAGAGCATGTCTGGTGGATACAATGATGAGGTCTGATATGGAGCTACCAATTTGGGGGATGTCGGCTAACATCCAAGAACATATATCTATTAGTTACTTAAAAATGAGGGGCAGGAAATGATGGTAGGGATTCAAAGAAAGTCAGATTGATACATGTAGACAACTTTGATGTGATGTCAGTTATCTTGGTGCCACTTCTGACAGCATCCGGGCCTCGCCGGATCCTGCACAAGGATATTTCTTACAAAGTATTAGAATGCATATTTGCTTTTTGCTTTCAAAAATGTATGTTTCTTTTTCTTAATTTAGGTCTGATGCTGCATTGTAATTAAATGTGTATGTAGTTGGAGTTCCCTCTGGATTATTAGTCCCTTGAGATTGTGCGTATTTATTTATTCCTTTCCTCCCATGCTTTGCACAGAACCCAAAACAGAGCAGGTGCTCAATAAATATTTGATGAATGGGAGAGAATAAAGAATGATGAATGGGTACTGTGTATGCATAGATGCACAAGGTTTGTGGAGCAGAGAAAACAGAAGAAGGTGCAAAATCTTGGAGGCATGAGAAAGCCTCCGTGATGTGTGGCAAGAGCAAAGTGTGGGTGCAGAAAGGGGGTGGGGACAAATCAGGACAGATGAATTATAGTCACACAAGGCAAAGTCCCTAATGCCTAATAAAGCAATTTCAGCTTTATTCTGAAGGAAGTAAAAGTCATTATAATGCTCCAAAGATGTGTATAGCTAAAGAAAATGATGGAATGTAAGAGTGGAAGATAATTGGTGGTTGAGGGAACAAAGAGCTATTTTCACATTTCAGTTTAAGCATAGTGGTGATGAGGGGTGTCTGGGTGGCTTGGTAGGTTATGTGTCCAGTTCTTGATTTCGTCTCAGGTCATGATCTCAGGATCTTGAGATTGAGCCCCATGTCAGGCTCTGCACTCAGCAGGAGTCTGCTTGAGATTCTCTCTCCTTCTCCCTCTCCCTCTGCCCCTCCTCTCCCATGTCCCCTCTCTCTCTCTCTCAAATAAATAAATGTTTATTAAAAAAAAGAACAGTGATGATGAACCAGAGCATGTTCTGTATTTCTGTGTGAAAACAAAATTTCAGTTTCTAGAAGATTCCTTAAAAATCGGCATCTAATAAAGCTGACAAATTTTTCCAAAAGGCAAAAAATGACTAATCTTGTGCCTGTCTTTCTTCGAATACCTGTGAATTTTCAGATAAGTTTAGAAAGTGTAATTTTAAAAATGTACATATGGTTATGAAAGGCAGGAAGAGGCATCATGAAGTTTTGAAAGGAAATCCTACAGAAAATTTTCCAGAGGATTGTGAGCAGACTCCCCCATCGGCTGTGGTGCTACAGCATACGGGGTCCCACTGTGGAAACTTTATCTGGGAGCTCTGGTGATGGCAGATCAGCATCACAAAAGCAGCCAAAGACCATACAAAAAAGAATGTGTGTGCTGTGTTCCAATAAAACATTTTCAACAGACACTGGTGGGCCCAATTTGGCATCCAGATCATAGTTGGCCAACCCTTGATCTGGTATCTGAATGTTGTAAGAAACAGTGTGAACGAGGAAGGTCAAGATCACAAAGAATTATAAAATCTCCACTAAAGCTATCTCAGAATCCTACTGCATATCATGCCATGCTATTCCTGATGGATCATTATCCGGGAATGCGAGGGGGAAATGTCAAAGTACCACAACAGTTTTCTTGCAAATGAGGCACATGTTGAAAATTATTTTTTTGATATTCAGAAGGTCAGTAGCCTTAGGGACCTGACGGTAGGAACCTTAGGGACCCGATACTAGGAAAATGAGTCCCCTCAGATTACACTAATCTGAAATATCTGCTTCAAAGATCGGTCACTTATTTTATTAGAGTAGCAGTCTGTCTTCATCAGATAAGGCTGCTATAACAAAATGGTTTCAACAACAGAAATTTATCTCTCACAGTTCTGGAGATTGGGACGTCCTAGACCAGGGTGCTGGCTGACACTGCTTCTAGTGAAGACCTTGTTCCTGGTCTGCAGCTGTTCCTCTTCTCCTGTAGCTTCACAGGGTGAGGAGAAAGCGAGCGGAAGCAAGCCTTCTCTTGTGTCCTCTTATAAAGACACCAATCTTACTGTTAAGGCCCCACCCTCACAACCTAATTACTTCCCAAAGTCCCCATCTCTAAATACCATCACATTGGTGATTAGGGGTTCAACATACGAATTTTGGGGCTACACAAACTCAATAGCATAGGTCAAAGCCAACTTGGCAACTGAAGTCAAGTCATTGCAAAGTCTTCATAGTTATTTCTCAGTCACCATGTCACTCTTAACAGCTCCCTCCCCATCCCAAACTAGGATAGTATATTGACCATTTAACCTGTTGATGAATAAAGAAATGTTTTCAGCCTTTACCTCCCGGCTTTATTTTCCTCTCATTGCTCCATTTCACCTGCATGCCGCCCCTGTACCAAGACCCTTAATGTTGAAACTTCACATGGGATTCAAGTTTCATCCCGTAATGAAAATTTTCCGATAAACTTCTTTCTATTCTGTCATTTGAAGTCCTGTCATTGCTCATTATGGAGCCCAATCCAAGGTCCTGGAGTTTCAGCCTAAGCCAGACACCCTCGTGCTCAAAGGGAGTTCAGATGTCTATGTATATATTTATAGCATTCATACAAAGAATAATTTATAATCATAAATGAATTATTACAATAAAATTATAACAAGAATAATTAAATATTTCCTTTGTGTTTAATAAGTGTACATGAACCTTGTTGCCATTCCTTTAAAAATAGTCTTGGTTTGTTTTTGTCATTTTATCCCTTATATTACATATTTATGCATATGCTCATGTACACAGACACATATTTATACATATTAGAGTTCCCAAGCACTCTCTGCTTAACGAGGAAAGTTTACTTTATTAATGGATATTTTTAAGAGGTATCTCCTAAACTACTAAATACAACATTTGGGCTTCTTTCTCATGAAGTCTGAAGTTTTCTGAGAGTTCAGTCAAGGTCATGCAACATTTAATTTTTAATCAGTTATTTAGATCCAAGATTGATAGTCTTCAAAGTCATGCCTAACACTTCTGGAAGGTGTACCTGTGTTTTCTGAATCTCTTCCCTGTCACTCTCTTTTACTATCCTGAAGAGAAAGTATTATTTTTGATTTTATGACAGCTCAGCTGCTTCTATCAAAGAACAATCTTTGTCATTCCTCACTACCTATCTTCTTCTTTGCTGATCTCTTGCTCCCTCTGAACCAGAAACATTCCTTAGATTTATGGACATTTCTTGTACAATGTTCTTTTCATTTTGTTGCTTAGATCTTTACTCATTTTGGTTCTAGTTTCTTTAGCTGCATTTTTGGATTTTTTCCAATCTCCCGGTCTTTGAAGTTTCAATCTATTAGTCTTTTTTTCTGCATGTGCTTTTTATTCACTCATAGACTAGTCTAACCATTCATTTCTCTTCCTGAGCAGAGAGAATTCTCCCTTTGAATAAATGATGTTTTTCTTCAGTGTATTTTTTTCCCATATAGTTTTCCAATACTAAATGATTAATTTGTTTTATTTACTGAGGGCCTACTGTGTGTCAGACAGTATATATACACAAGGTTAATGAATTCTCACAACTATAAAATTGATATAATTCTACAGATGAGTGAAGAGAAGCTCAGATGAATTAAAGGGTCGACATTTATACAAGTCCTGGATCTAGTCTCCAAATATTTACTGAACTATTTCCAAACACCAGGCACTGGACCAGGTGTTGGGAGTTCTGCAAGGTAGAAAACTACCGATAACCATGTCTTCATGGAGCGTTATACAGGACATTGTCAGTAAATAAGTAAATGTGCAGCCAGATATAAAATAATACAAAATTTTAAACATATAATGGGCATATAAATTGTGACTCATGCAATGAAGGAAATGAACACGTGTTTTGATAAAAATAACTGGGTGCGAAGTGGTTGGAATCAGCCTCACTGAAGAGACAACAGGGTAGCAGAAATCTGAAAGGGCAGAAGGACTTAGTTATTAAAAGTGAGATGAGAAGAGTATTCCAAGCCCAAGAATGTGAATAGGGAAAGGATAAATGCCAGGAAAAGTTGTAGGTGTGTTCAATGAACAACATACATCCAATAATGTTAGGGGTTAAGCAGGATGAGGAGATTGGGAGGTGGGACTGTCATGCTCCAAAGTGTATATCTCCCACCTCTCTCTGAGGAGTTGGTGTTATTTTCTTGACACAGCAATAAAATAGCACTGACTCAATGGCATTTATTGGCATTGTTGTTATATTAACATTAAAAGTTCTCAGGTCTCAGTCCTGGTTACTCTTATCTAACTATATTCACTCTCTTGGTAGACTCATCAAGTCTCAAGGCTTTAAATACACATGTGTCCCAATGACTTCCCAATGTTACCTATAGCCTGGACCTCTCCTTTGAACCCCAAAACTGTATATCCCCATATGTACTAGACACCTCCACTTGGATGTTTGGTAAATGTATCAAACACAACTTGTCCAGAAGTGAATTTCATCAACAAATTTCTTATGGGATTTGATTTTATCCCCATTTACAAGCTAAGAAGTTAACTTGTACCATTTCATGGATGCTGTCAGAATACACAAAACACCTGGTTTGTGTTGTTTCCTTTGTCCCTGAGTCCCATGATGTGGAGGGTGCCAGAGAGATGCTATGCATGCTGTGGATTTTCATTGTTGCCAAGGGACTCTGACTTAGCATAATTCACTGCTTTTATAACAAGCAGTAGGCAAGCTTCCTCTCAGTCCCTGAAGCAGACATTACCTCATCTCTTGAGATTGGTCTCTACAAACAACCCTCTGAGAAATGGCCCAAGTTAAGAGCATTCAAGGCCTGGCATTCTTGTCATACCTAGAAAGACAAGTAAGAAACCCATGGAGGACTGTCTCACCCAATACTTCCATAAAATGGATATGAGGTGGTTGGTGTCATAGAGGCATGTGGAAAAGGGCATAGGTCTACAAGCTGCTACTGTATCCTTTGGCATAAGGTTAGTTTAGTGGCACTGGTACTCAGGTCAAAAATGTCAACAGTGAACTTGGTTTCACTTACTTCCTCATCTTCAACCCTGGAGGGCTGATGGGTGCTTGGGAAAGGCCTAGGTACCTGGATCAAAGTCTGGGTATCTCCCACTTTCCTTTCATTATGAACGTCCTATAGATTAATGAACTTGCTTCTTTGATATCCACTTTCACCTGACTTAAGAGAGAAGGAGAAGGATGGATACATCACCTGGGCCACCATTCCAAAACCTCCCACCACAATTTGTTTGCTCTTCGGGTAGTCTCTCATCACGGCTTGTCACTTATCAGAGGACAGAATATTGCCCCAAACCACTCAGTTGTAATATCACCTTCTGCACTCTCTTCTTCTGAGAATTAAAACGCTGTAGGCTTCCTCATTTTTGCCCCTCTTAAGATTATCTTGTGAATAAGGCATCCTTTTGGTTATCACTCCAGTTGAGGATTTGATTACCCATTTCCACTGTCAAATCATGTAAGGATGCTCAAGATGTGGGTGCCAGCATGGCCTCCTCCCACCTGACTATGGGCTGAGTCGTGGAGATCCCTAGCTCTGCTGCTGCACTTGAGTCCCCTAGCCATAGCCTGGCTCACTTCTAGCTTTTCGTAGCTCTGCCACACTCAGACACTCCACCACCATTATTGTCCCTGACCTCATCTTGTGAAATGGGCCCGCTGGGTTCCTCTTGCCCCAGGATTCCCACCACACTACAGATGGCTTCCTAATATACTTATATTTACTTATTTAGTCTGTTTATACTTCCTTTCCCCACTAGAATCTAAGGTCTCTGAAGGAAAATAGTTTTGTATCTTATATTCACTCATATCTCTAGCACTTAGGACCGTGCCTTAAACATAATCTTCTTATTATCATTTATAGAATGAATGGATATATGTCACTATCCATTTGTTCATCCACTGCCTTCACCACTGGAATGTGTTCTCTGGTAGATCAGGGAACAGGATGATCTTTTTTCAGTGCTGTATTCCCTCTGTCTAAAATAGGAGCCAATCATAGACTTCTCATAAATGCTCCCTGAATAAATGAATTGAATGGTCAAATGAAGTGAGTCTTAACTAAATAATCTCTCTGTATAATGAAATGTAATGGCTAACTTCCACTTAGGCATTTCACTAATCACTTAAAAAATTAAGTTTATTTTAGACGATGTGACTCATTTATTGATTCAACAAGGATTTATTATTTGCAAGCCTGTATTAAGGGTTCATTCCTCATAAAGCTTAGTGGAATTTGTTAAGAAATGAATTCAAAGAATGTCCATTGAGTGGGACAGAGACTGCTGGCTATTTGCCCAAATCTGTTTTCTCCTCTTCTCAGGCTCACACGTGCCATTCACCAGCACTCCAGCAGGCAATGTGGCACAAGGAGGGTTTTCTCACCAGGGGAGGCAAGCTGAAGGGACATGTGACACTTTCAGGCCTGGCCTCTCAAATCCTCCCGTGTGCCACCCCATTCCCTTTGTTCCCTCTGGCTATCAGATTTGGGCCATGAACGCTTTGCCTGGACGATCTACTCTGCTCCTCTCAGAACTGCTCCTAGCATTTAATTTTGGTTCAGGCCGTTAGATATTTCAGGGATCATTTTTAAAACTATTTAGCATACTCATTAACTCATGGAAGGAATAGTTTTGTTTGCTTTTAAAAAGCAAATACTTTCAGGAAAAATTTTTTTTTTTTCTTTCTGAATACAATGGTAGCAACTCAATACTCAGTATCTCTTGTTTTCCGAGGTCACGGTGAGGGTGAATGCATTAAGGATAATAAAACTTATTCTGTTGGATTTTTCCCCCACAAGTTATTAGAAAGATTCTCACAGAAATTCTTCATACAATTTCACTCAAGTTTTTTTGGAAGAATCCCCAAAGGTTGCGTGTCCCGTGCATGGGAAGTTGCATTACCTCCCTCACCTGTTGACTCCCCCTTTCCTCTTCCTCTGATAACCCCAGGCAGTAGTTCTTGGAGGGGCCTCTGCAGTCCCCAGTCTGGTGAGGATTCTACCCAGCAGCCTCTGGCACTGGCCTTGAAAACCTTCCACCATCACAGCCAGGTGCTTCCAAAACTCTGGAGACAAAAGATGTCAACATGCAGAGCTCACTGAGCCTCAGTGGAACGAGAAATTGCAGGGACGACTCACTCCCTTTTCTGTTACTTTGCACTTACAGAGAGAAAACAACTTATTAATCTTTTCCTAACATTGTTTGCTACCTTTAATCCTTCCAGACCTGGTCCCAAATGTGATTCCTCTTCCTCTGGGGGTGCTGCTAGGGAAAATTAAACCCAATACTCTACTTTGAATCCCCTTTCACTCTGATAATTGAGGCTGTGATGCTAGTCTAAGCTTTTCTGTCTGCTCCTCCTTGCCCTTCAGAGAAGTCTGTCCTTAGTTCTTCATGCAAACAAATTCCTGGCTGAACAGGCACACAAGGGCACCAGAAAAAAAGCAACAGTTTGACTCTATAAACTGAATAGAGCTCAAGGCTCAGGTTTAGTCTCGTTACATGAATTAGCCATTGATTACAGCCAGCTTGCACGCTGCTTGTCACTGGAACATACACCAAATAATAGATGGAAAGGAATGTACAAAGAAATGAGGAGTAGAGGGGCGCCTGGGTGGCACAGCGGTTAAGCGTCTGCCTTCGGCTCAGGGCGTGATCCCGGCGTTATGGGATCGAGCCCCACATCAGGCTCCTCGGCTGGGAGCCTGCTTCTTCCTCTCCCACTCCCCCTGCTTGTGTTCCCTCTCTCACTGGCTGTCTCTATCTCTGTCAAATAAATAAAAAATCTTTAAAAAAAAAAAAAAAAAAAGAAATGAGGAGTAGAAGTTTGGGGTTTTTTACCTTTGTTTAGTTGTCTTCGGTCAGTTGTGTGTATGTGTGCGTGTGTGCGTGTGTGTATGCATATGTTTCTTCAGCCTAATTGGAATAATACTATTTATTTCCACTTACTTTACAGAACTAAAAAAATATATATATTATTCATTTAATCATAACTACACAGACATCTCTTGTTTGTGTTTTCATTTTAATAAAAATGACCTGGCAAAGTAAAATTTCTCTTAACCCCTTTTAGATGTAGATTCAAGGTGATAAATGAGGGGAGAATGTAGATTTTTAATCAGCCGTGTGCTCTCAGATGAAGGTAGTAGGGAAGCTTGTATAGAACAGAACCACAAATACACTCATGTAAGCTCCCTGGTATTCACATGAAGCCTCTCTGAATTTAGCTTCCTAATTCTTAAATAAGGACGTTAGCTTTTGCAGCAACATTAGGAGGCTTAGACATAATGTATGCAAAGTGACAATCTTATTAGGTGCTCAGTAAGTAAAAATCTCTTTTCTTGAATAGAGAACAGATTTGGACTCTGGTTTGGGCAAATGACTTAACCCTCTAGTTGCTGATTCACCCCTCTTAAAATGAGGACAACATTACCACCTATCTAATAAAGTTGAGATAAGGCACATGTCCCACTACACTGGTCTCATAATTAACTAAATTAGATAATCATTATTATTGCCAAAAATTACTTTTCCAAACATTTGTTAAAAATCTGTCACTTACAACCTGAAGATTGTCCCTAAATGTTTTTCCCTTTTTAAAATTTTTAAATTAAACTCTAAATATTGAAGTTCCTGTATCCTCAGAATATTATATTTTTGCTTTCTATTTTTAAATAATTTTAGATTTATAGAAAAGTTACAAAATAATAGAATTTCAATATTTTATTTTCTTAGCTTCCCTTGAAGTCAACATCTTACATAACCATGGTACATTATCAAAAATGGAAAATTAACATTAATGTACTCCCTTTAACTAATCTGCAGACCTGATTTGAATTTCATGAGTTGTCATAGGAATGTTTTCTTTTTTTTTCTCTGTCTAATCCAGGACCACACATTGTATTTAATTGACTTATCTCCTTAACCTTTTCCAATCTGCAAGAGTCTCTCTCTCTGTTTCTCTCCCTCTTTCTCTCTCTGTCTTTGTCAACCTTAACACTTATGTAGACTTCCTTCTTTAGGAAGTTACATTGCAGCCATGCAAATATCCTATTCATCACAATTTTGTTCACTAATTTTAGTGAATTGACCATTGATGATCTTTGCCTTTGGTTATTATATAGTGGTGTTTGCCCAAAGACGATTTGCTGTTTCAGTCATTTCCTGTATGTTACTTTATTATAATTCTACTGTAAAGAACATAAGACCCGACACCACAAAACTAGAACAAAACACAGGGCAGGAGCTTTTGACATCGGTCTTGGCAAGGATTTTTTAGATACAAAAACAAAACACAAGCACCAGACGCCAAAATCAACAAGTGGGACCGGACGACATTAAGCTAAAGGTTCTGTGCAGTGAAAGAAACAATTAACAAAATGAAAAGGAAACTTACAGTTCTAAAATTTTTGTCTGTATCAGGAGTATGTGAAACATTACCTTGAACCTTATTTTTACAACTTTTTTTTTTTTTTAAGATTTTGTTTGTTTGTTAGAGAGAAGGAGAGAGAAAGCACAAGCAGGGGGAGCAGCAGAGGGAGAGGGAGAAGCAGGTTCTCCGTGGAGCAGGGAGCCTGATGTGGGGCTCGAGCCTAGAACCCTGGGATCATGACCTGAGCCAAAAGCAGATGCTTAGCCAACTGAGCCACTCAGGAATCCCTGTTTTTAGAACTTTCTTGAAAGTACATCCCACATCTATATGACTCCATTTCTCTTCCCTCATATCTCCGTTCTGCCTTCACTCTCTCCCTTTGGTGACTGATATTAACAGTTTCTGGCTATCATTTCCATATTTCTTATCTACAAATAAGAATATCCATATATAACATATTGTATTTATATCTTTTTTACATAATGTTTATTGTAGATAATCTGTTGCACTTTGCTTTATTTGCTTAACAATATATTCCTGAAGTTACTCCATATTTGATCATGGAAATCTGCCCCCTTTTTACAAGTCCATCGTACTCAATTACATGTACACCGATATTTCATTTATGTACTGTCCTATGTATAGGTATCTAGGATGCATCCAATATTTTACGATTATTAACAATGCAGAAATGAATAACCTTGTGCATACGTATTTTCATACAGTAGTAAATGGAATAAAGGACAATTAGACCATTTTTCTTTATTTCTATTTTTTATACCATTTTTTCTGAACCATCAATATAAACAATTTAAATATGATTCAAAGTCATTGTGACTAAATATGAAGACTCACAACTTATTTTTTAAAATTTTAATCAAAATTTTGTTTAAGAAACATAACCAACCCCTATTCACAAAATTCTCAGTTGAAGCATTCAATATACTGATTGTTTTAGTCCTTTCAGGCTGCTGTAACAAAGTGCCACAGACTGAGGGGCTTATAAATGACAGGAATTTTTTCTCACAGTTCTGGAAGTTAAAAGTTTGATATTAGGGTGCCAGCATGGTTGGATAAAAGCCTTTTTTCAGGTTACAAACTTTTCACTGTGTTCTCACATGGTGAAAGAGGAAAGGATTTCTCTGGGGTCTCTTATAAAAGCATTAATCCCGTTCGTGATGGCTGCACCTTCATGCCCTAAGCACCCCCCCCAAAGCCCCACCTCCTAATACTCTCACTGGGGCATTAGGATTTCAACATATGAATTTGGGGGACACACACATTCAACTCTAGTACTCATCTTTTATCACAATGGCATTGTGTCTACCATTAGTTCAAGAAGACAGCGAGATTATCTCCCTGGGGGTACATGGAACATTATTCATCTAATGTAAATTTATTTATATCACTATATTTTTCCATCCCTTATGTGTCAATAGAATATCATATTCCTTTGTTCTTACAACATATGAACTAGTAAATAGATTTGTATGCTTTTGATGAGCAGAATACCTTCCCAAAGGTTGTAATAAATACACTAGTATATGTTAGGGAAAAAAAAAAGGCCAACAGTGGTAGAGAGTTTAATCAATGCCAAAGTTACATAGCTAATAAGTGCAGTCGAATTTGAAACCTGACAGTCTGTTTTCTAAATCGACAATATATTGAGCAAAAGTCATGAATACTGATGGATTTTAAATGACAGCAACAACCTTTTTTTGTGTATTTTGTGAAAGCTTACTGAACACCAACTACTGGGCCAAAACGAAACCCACCCACTCCCATAACCCTCACATCTCTCTGAGAAGGGCATGTGATGGTTACCACTGTTTCAAATTACCCAATTCACAAGTGTGAGAAAAATGGCAGTCCCAGGGACATCATATTCCCTGGGCTCTATTGTGAGCCACTAGCTGGCCATGGTGATTTCTAAGGCATTACATACATTGATTAAAATCTATAGTCATCTTCCTTTACTTTTTCTTTTCAGCAATTGGTAGTAGACACAGCATTTTACAGGTTTTTTGTTAAGTTTGAGAGAAAGGCTATCCTGTCCAGGTAACTGGCTTTTACTCAAAGGAACACTGAATTTCAGAAAGGTGTAGTGAAATCGTCAGGGTCACAGGGCAACATGTTGTGATACGAGGGTTGAAACCCTGGGAGGAGGATTCCAGAAATTTCAGAATTGGGGGTTTGAATTCCAAAATTCAAATTTATTGCATTATATAGATATTTAAGGAGCCTTCCACCATCTTTTAAAAAGAATTCTATTCTTACTTGTGGTTTTGTTATTTGAAATGAAGACACCTGCAGGACATTAGCTGTTATTTAAACACCTCAGGTAAGAATCAAGAGATCCATTCCTGGTCGTGGTTTCACTAATTACCAGCTATATGACATTTGGAAATCCATTTACACTCTAGTAACTGTTAATTGGAGGCTTGCCTAGCACACACACTTTTTCAGAGATCTACAGTGAACTGACAGGCCTATAAAGACCAGTTGTTCAGACTGCAGCCAATTACCTTTCAAGAAACTCCTGGGGAGAAAAAAATCCATGTAAGGATTAACCCTCTCATCCAAAAGATACCTAAGGATATGGACCTCAAAAGCATTTTGATTTGCATCTTTTCTCATAGCATTTGGCCTTATCTTGGGCTGATTCTGAATCTCTACTTGGAGAAAAAAAAATAGTGCTAAAATTCGGCTCTTAATTTATTCTGCTAGTCACATATGCTGTCTTTCATCTTGCTAACTTGTAATAAGTGGATGTCCTAATCTCATCGTTCATACCCTTTCCTTGTTGGCAGGATTAAAAAGAAGAAGAAAAGCAGGATGAGCAATTTGTAGAGAAGAATATGATAAAGTCCTCTGGTCCCATAGAAGGAACTTTTTTTGTTAACAAGACCTTACATTGTCCCACTGAATAATGCAAAATTTGTTTGGTTGTACCCTGCAGGGCTCCCAGGCCCGGAAGCCAGGGGCAGCAGCCGTACTGGGTTGGCACAAAGTAGCAGAAATGTCATTTTTTAATTATGTGGTTCTGAGGGGAATCTATTATCCACTGCTGAGATGCTGAAATCAGACAATTTATCTCCAAGGCAGCTCTGTCTACAATCTAGAATATATATCTCTTGTCACTGCAGGAAATAGAACGAGGGGATGTTTTTATTTCTGGTGCCTTATGTTTATAAATTTATTCTTTTAAGTTTCGCCAGTGAAAGGGAATAACGTCCTAAAGTATTGCTCTGCCCGCTTCTCCTTCCTGAAGGGTGTTCAAGTCACCCCAGTTCTTTCCCCACCCAAAGCTGGTATCAAACCTTGTAGGCCTCACATTCAGTAAGTCTTCGCATGGCCTCATGTTCCCAAATGTCCATTGCCAAGGTTAATAGAAACAAATCTTTAAGAAGGACCCAGCGAATCAAAGGCTCCTACCTAAATTAGTATAAATACAAATTGCTCTTTTGCATTTCAAAGGAGATGCTGGAAACTATTTGAAACATATCTTTTCTTCTCTCCTGAGCTATTTTCATTTAAATGTAAACTAATACTTATACCTACCAGCTTGTTCATAACGACTCTTCATTATTTCTGATTTTTTCCCCTTAAGGTATCAAAGCAAATGAAAGAATTCAGTTCATATTTGTCTACCCCTCACCCTTTCTTTAGAAAATCCGCCAAATTCATTACGTTCACTGCTCTGTGTCCATCAGGGCTCCGAGCAGTTAGCATCTATTAACCATCAGGTACAAGCTAAGTGCTTTTAAAACAAATGCGTGCAGTTTATTTTAAACGAATGTATGCTTTCTATCTTCTGTAACAGCATCAGGAACTGAGATCCAAACCCTGCTTGGTAGAATGATAATAGCTGCACTGCCCTCTAGTGTACGACTGTTGGTATAGCAGTACAGGTCTAGGAAGACAAATGCAGAGGATTTGTTTTGTGGCAGGAGGGCACCTGTGTGCATGTGTGTGCGTGTGTGTGTGTGTAAACTTTCAGAATCAAAAGAAAGTGCAATGTCACCTTCTAGGCTACAGAAGGTGTTCTATTCTGAAATACAAAGTTTTCAGACTGTCGGTTCGTCTCCTAATGCCAGAAGCATACATCACTAAGGTATTTTTGGCTACCCTCCTTTGGCAGCATGAGCAAGGGGAAAATGGGATGATCTTTACTATAGACTTCCTTGCTGTAAATATCAGAATATAAACACATCCAATCAAAATGTTCATCCACCCTGGTTATTCTTTTATAAACATACGCAACTCAGTTGAAAGAAGAAATATGCTTCAACAATATCATTCATATTCATGTGTTTAACAAAATAAGTCAAACAGAAAGGAAATCATACTTAAAAGGATTTGCCCACAGTTAATACATAGTTACTCATCATTTACAAATAACCATTACTACTAATCAATATTAAATTCATTTGGGGATTTTATTCTGAATCTGTCAAAGCAAGCAGTCTTTGAAAGCTCTTATAGACTGTGACCAGGAATACTCGTGAATTTTAATATACAGGATAAACACCCACACCCTGCCCACACGCACAGAGGAATCTTTGGGGTAACTGGAATTTATTTTTTCCAGCTTCTGTGGGACTTGAAACATAATATAAATACATGAACATCACAGAATGTCACCCCAGACCTGCCTTCAATTTATGGAAATCACCCTAATTTCGTGGCTTCTTACACATACCACACTCCTCAGCTGGGTCTGTGATATTTGCATCTTATCAGTTCCCAGTTCCTGGACCCCAAGACACATCACTAAAGAATGTATATTTTTCTTAACTAACTGGGCAGCATAGTAGTCAATTCCAGAGCCAGGCTTCATGCGTTTAAATCCTGTATCTGACAACAGCTCTGCTCCTTCGGGTTAAGTTACATAACGTTCTGAACTTCGGTTTCCCATCTCGGAAATGCAGAACGTAAGAGCACCGACCTCGCACTGTCGCATGAAGAGTCAGTGAGCTAGGACATATATGTCAAGCAGCATAATACCTATCAGATGTGAATACATCCATTCAGAAAGCTGTTAGCCATGTAAATACTATGTACACTTCAAAGACGAAGCCAGATGACCAGTTATCATTTCCAGTTGAGATCGAGCCCCCAGAGCTGACAGCAAGAGGGAGAGCTTGTAGAAATTGGAGTCACCTGTGTGAAGAGGCACAGTGCTAACATTCCCTGAAATGCTCACCATTGCAGTTACCAAAGACAGCAAAGCAGGATGGCTGCTGAATGCTTCCTTGAAGGCAATGGAGTGGCGGGAAGTCCTCTGGGAAAACCGTCTGTAATTTATTAATGGATAGGAAAAAAAAAGCCCTCAAGGGTGTTTGGGTGGCTCAGTGGTTTAAGCGTCTGCCTTCGGCTCAGGCCATGATCCCTGAGTCCCTGGATAGAGCACCCCTCCCCCTAAGCCCCAGTCTGGCTCCCTGCTCAGGGGGGAGTCGTCTTCTCCCTCTCCCTCTGCCCCTCCCCCTGCTTGTGTGTGCTCTCTGGCTCTCTCTCAAATAAATACATAAAATCTTTAAAAAAAAAAAAAAAAGATGTCCTCAAATACAGCAATTGACTGGCTCTGTCTGAATTCCCACAGTGGTTCTCTCCTTGGACTCAGACCTGTCATGTGGAGAAGAAAGGGTCTTCTCTGTTTCTTCCACTATATCCAAAGGGACTCAAACACCCCAACGTATTAGAGTGTTCATGTTAAAAGACCATTTTATAGTCTAGGAAAAGAAAGAGGTATTATTGCTCATATCATTGTCAGCTACTTTCATTTTATGTAGTTAGCTACTAAATCCTAGGAGAAAACCTCAATTCTCAGGCTATTGGGGTCCTGATTTTAGAATAAAGGATTTAAATCTCTCCCATTTAGAGATTTCACATTTGCTGCTATTACTTGATCGTGTCTTAACTGGTAACATATAACCTGGTTCAGAAACCTGACTCCATCTACTAATCCAAATACATATAGTAGATTTTATATAGATGTATTTTTATATATTTTATATATATTTATATAAAAATTCATATATATATGAAAATACATATGTAAAATAGATATATATTTTATAGATATACTTACATAAAAATACATATATAATATATATTCATATAAATACATATATAAAATCTATTATATAGAGCATAACCTTCAGAAGAAAAATAGCGGAACTTATTTCAAAAATTAATTGAAAATATGATACAAAAATATTCATGGCATTAATAAATTTAATAAAAAGATAAAATAATAAAATTTTGAGAGATAGTTTTGATGATGAAATCACTACCCTGAAATAAGTTGTATATAAGAGATTCTATCAAATTCAATACTAATAACAAAACTATTTTTCCTCACCAAAATTCACAGCAAGGCAATTTTCTTAGATTTCAGAATATGAAAAATAGTATATCATTATTTTAGAGGTACTCAACTATTTACAACTATTTATTAGTACTTCCACAATTAGATTGTTTCTTTCAAATTCTGATTTAAATTTCTCCACCTATTTCATAGTTGAATACTTACACGCGCACGCACGCACACACACACGCACGCACGCGCGTCTGTGCGCGCGCGGCTGAATGATAGTCTGGCTTGATTTTTAGGCTAGAGTGCAGTGTACTTAATCTTGCCAAATATTTTGTTCTATTTTTGCTCTTTGTGACCAGCAGGTATTTTTACCATCTTCATAAATTTTCTCACAGAGAGTCTGGTTTTCTATCTTCCATCTTATTAAAAGACACTTTAACAAAGGATCAAAGAAAGTGTAACCTTTCTTGAAGACTCTTTGGTATTTTGTCCTTTTTTTATACCTTAAGGCAAAATTGTGGCTTTCTACAAATCTGTTTCTAGTATAAAATTTTCATATCTATGGATAGAAAAATAAAAGAGGCATCCTTATAACACTTTACTATTAAGTGATGGGGTTTTTTCCCCATAAAGTACCTTTTGTTTTCTTATTAAAAAAAAAAAAAAGACTAGAATGAAAGTATTCTCCTTCTTTTGTTTTTCAACCAAAGCATTTCCCACGTCTTTTCTGCAACACCATGCAACTTAGTTTTGTTCATTCATTTACTTTTAATTTATTAAGAAAAAAAATATCTTTTTCAGTACAATGATATCATTATTTAACAGTAGCAAAATTTTGCCTAAAATATTCCAGGTTTTCACAAGCCTGAACAGATTCATCCAAGATTAGGATGAGAATAGCAAGGCAGCCGGTAGTAGATCTTGGTTTTAGAAAATAGAATTATGAAATAAAATTAAATCTGTCCATTAATGGTATATATATCTAGGAAGGGAATATTTGAAGAACAACTTTTTAAATGCCATATGAAAAACAAAACACAACAAAAATCCAGCAGTGTTTTTCATTTATGTCTTTTGGTTAATATTTTGTCTCCTAAAAAGGAGACAGGTCCCAAATGGAGTCACTTGCGCTAAACCCCACATCAGCAAACCAAGACTTAATACCTTATCTAATTGCAGTTTCAAGCTTCTCCAGGAATGCAAACTTATCTGGTCAGTCTAGAATTTTCTGATCAGCACTACTGATGTCATCTGAGAGCCCCCTCTAACTCCCAAAGGAAGGTGACTTTTCCCTAAATGACCCTTTTTCTTATTATTGATTTCCTTGTCCTACCACTTCTCTACCTTTAAAAACCTTTCCTTTTCTGTAGCTGTTTGGAGTTTTTTTCTATTGCTAGATGGGATGCTGCCTGATTTACAAATCACTGGATAAAGCCAATTTGATCTTTAAATTTACTCAGTTGAATTTTGTTGTTTAACAAATCTGAAATATATACAGACTTTAAATAAATGACTGTGAACGTGGAAACTGGTAAGCTGGTGTGGGGATATAGGCATATTATTAAACCTTCTATTCCCCAAGATGGTTACCTCCTTCACTTTTATTAAAAATTATATATAGAGAGAAGTTTATTGAAAACAGGAATATTGCCTATCTACACTTATTTTAAAGGAAACTAGCAAAACAAGATTTCATATTTTCTGCTGCCATGATTATTTCAAACAAGTATATAATTTTATAGCATTACTGTAAAACAAAATGTTTATGTTTAATTAAAATCTTAATTAAATTATGTGTATCAACACCATTCCATCTACTTTTATTTAGAAATATTATTTAATCATGAGCTCTATGGTTTTTGAACTATGATTTTTTCAATCCTAAATTGTATTTTTCCTTTGTACGTTTTGAATGGAAATTCCACATATTTTTCCCATTAAAATTTAGTCATATCAGGCTATCTACAATATATATGCATAAAGAACAATGAGAAGAGAACACTTACTACGATGAACACTGAGTAATGTATAGAATTGTTGAGTCAATATATTGTACGCCTGAAACTAATATAGTATTATATGTTAACTATACTAGAATTAAAATTAAAACTTAATTTAAAAAAAAGAGCAATGAGAGGAAAGCAGGAAAAGATAAAATAAATAGTCAGTTGCAGGCAATCCATACATTTTCTTTGAAAAAAATATCACTTTGGCTTCTTCAGGACAATTCTTCTGAGGGTGAGTGGTTTGTTAAGCTGAAGATAAAAAGAAGGAAAAGTAAAATTGTGGGCCATGGCAACATGAAAAAACTGAAGAGGAGCAAAATGAAACTGAGTCTAAGGTCTACCAGCTCCCCTGTGTCACCTGCCACCCAGCCACATGCTCAGCCATTTAGTAATGTACAGAGAGGCAATGAGAAAAGAAATCTATTCTGAAGGTTTTATTGCAATGACTGATTCTAGCTTTCCTAACCCAAATCCAAACAGTTTGGTAAGGGGTAGACCTGAGACAAGGATTTCCTTTTTATCCTGCTGAATAAATACTAATTTTGGAGTGCACTGAAGATTTTTGAAATGTTCAGCTCAAAATACGTAGCAAAGTACATTTCACATGAGATCATCCGTGACAAATGTGGTGCACGTCCAGAAGAGGGTAGGACGTGAAATACAGAATATTGTATTTTGAATCTCCAAAACCATATTGGGTCATGTGTGGAAAACTGCCCTCTTTCTCATTTCTGTTAAAGAACGGTTCATTCTCTATTTAAAAAAGAAAAAGAATAAGTTAGAAATTTCCCCATGCTGCATTATATTGTAATAGTATGTTGTTTTAGAAAAATGAAAGTCAATTAAAATGTGAACCTATATATGTCAGGCAATAAAAGGATGATGATTAAAAGGCAGACAAGCCTCCCACATCAATGAACACTACCAAAGACTAAAGTAGATACACGTCAGACTTGATTCGGTAGTCAACTTTTTAAATCTTCTGGCACTTTGAATAAGTGGACTCATCACATTCATCCAATCTTTTATTCAACAAGTGATCACTGAAGATCCATTATGTGTCAGCACTCTCCCAGGTGCAACACGTACAGCAATTTAAAAAAAAAGACATAGTGTTTGCCTTCATAGATTTATGTTCTAGTGGGAAAGTTAAAATACACATAAATAAATAAATTTTAGTTCTAATATCAACTACAAAGAAATAAAACACAATAATGAAATAGTGACTAGTGCTATGTGTGTAGAGAACTACCATAGTGTGGTTAGAGAAAATTTTCCTAAAGGGGAAAACTTGGACAGAGATCTAACTGATGAAAAGAATGTATTCTTGCCAAGATCCAAGGGAAGTGGCTTTTTGAAGGTGGGAAAAGAACCAGAAAGTTCAAAAGCCCTTACATGACAATACATCAGTCATGTTCAAGGGATGGGGGGGAAAAGATCAGAATGTCAGGAACTGGAAGAGGTGAATGGATTGTATGGGATCAGGTTAGAGAGGTAGGGAGGGGCTAGATCACATAGGCTTTGTGGGTCATTGCAAGGGTTTGGGGTTTTGCTCAAAGTATAATTTGGAAGCCATTAGAAATCTCACTTGCATGTTATTTAAAGAATGAATAGAATATGCATGGTGAATAGGGTAAGAGAGAGGAAAATCTACAATCTGGGAGGTTGTGAAATGATGTTGCCAAGATACAGTGATGTGGTCCAGGGTCTTATCTTTGAAGATGATGAGCAGATCTCTGATCTGGGATTTGTATTGGAGGTAGAAAGGGCACAGTTTTCTAATTGGTTGTATGTGATAGAAAATTAAAAAAAAAAATCCATCCTTTCTAGTGTCCTGACTTGAGCAGATGGATAAGTGGTGTCATTTACCAAGATGGGAAAGATGGGTGGAGATAATGTTAAAGGGAGAAAAATAGGAGTTTTGCTTTATGTGTATTAATTTTGATGTGCCTGTTGGTCATTAAAGCCTGATGTTGAATAGACAGTTAGATAAATGAGTAGGTCTGGAGGTAAGGAGAGAGTTTGGGACAGGGACTAATATATAGGAACATTTTGTAGGGAGAGGACATTTAAAGCCATTTGACTTGATTAGATCAGCTGAGGAAACCTTGTAGTCAGAGAAAAGAAAAGCCTAGGCTATGGAGTTCTCTCCTGCATAGATTAGGGCAAAAGGCAAGAAGTCAGCAAAAAAGACTAGAAAAGAGTAGTCCACGAAGAAGGAGAAATAGCATGAGAATGTACTATCAATACACCGAGAGAATAAAGTATTTCAAAGAGGACGATGCTTCCTTCTTCCAAATTCTCTGAGAAGTAAGACAAGGAAAGAAAGTCAACCACTGAATAGGGCAAGATAAACCTTCATTTCAACTCTTTCAGTGAAGTTAAGTGGAAAAAAATCCAAACTGGAGTAAGTTGAGAATGGAACAAGGGAGACTTATAAAGATATTGACAATAGTTTGGAAGAGTTTTGCTGTGAAGGAGAACAGAAATGGGGCAGCACTTGGAGGGTGGCACTGTCAAAAAGTTTTGTTTTCTCCCTATACTTTTCTTTGATACATTTTTAACAAACTATAAAAAATATGCAACCTCACTATTATAGCACTTTTTACATTTATGCTCTCATATTTACATAAGTGTATTTACCTATGTAAGGCCTTCTCTTTCCTACATTCTCTGGGTACCCAGGCTTATTTGATAGATAGATGATAGATAGATAGATGATAGATAGATAGATAGATAGATAGATAGATGATAGATAGATAGATAGATAGATAGATAGATAGATAGATATAGAGATACAGAGATATAGAAATATATGGCTCCCAGTCTAATGATTTGTTCAATTCAGTCAGGCTTTTCCATCTAATATTGGCTCTCTAACCTCTTTGTCATTCTAATGTCAACATATTAAGCAAGGCTCTTACTTTCACTCAAGTGGTATGTGATCTCAATAATAGCCAAAGTCAATGGATTTCTAAGTCATTTATATCTCTCTAGAGGCAGTTCTCTCCACAAAATACCTTTTGTTATTTCCAGCTACCTAGTTAATAAAGTTCAAAACCCTTGGTTTGTCATTTAAAGTCCATTGAGATCCACTTTTAGTCTTTATCAATTTGAAAAATCAATATTTATTCAAATAAGGAAGAAAACATTGGAGATTTTCTTCCCAAGACTTCCCTTACCCTTCTATTCAATGGAGCTCATAAATAAAAATAATTTAATGGAATCCCGGGCACTGTTTTCTGGGGTGTGGTAGTAGTGTTATGAGAATTACGTTTCAGGATCCTTCATATGCACAACCTTCTAAGACTCTGAAAGAGAAGGAGTTTTGTATTTATCACTTTGTATTCTTTTGTATTTAAAAGGACTTGCCAAATCATACAAGCTTTGGGCTCATCGACTTGGATCAGCCTTAGTGTTTGGCTTGATACCCAAACCACAGATATTTTTGTCCTACAAAGTCTCATGGCCCTCCTTACAGTATATATTAAATTCAATCTTATGTCACAGCTAAATGTTTATCTCTATTTTATCTTCCAAAGATAATACTCCTTGAAGTAATATTCCATGCCTATTTCCTAATATGTTGACTCACGCAGAGGTCTAACTCAAAAGTCTGTCTGTTCAAATGAATGAAAGATCATCATCTGAGCTCTTTTCCTAAAACTTTATTTCTTTAGGATATAATGCAAATACTTCCAAGAGGAATAACCACGTTGACACCTTTTATATAAGGACAGAAATGTATTTAAATGCAAAAGTCTAGGTTGAATAAAATCTAATTTACTTTTTAAAATGTCCCTGAATTGCGTTATGAAAATTAATACCCCGTGAAAATTAAAAGTTCCAAGCATCTGAATGTTCTTCACTTGTTTGTATTAATCTCTATTTTAATGGGAGGATCGGTTTGCAGTTTTACTTCTTCTTAGTATCAATACTCATTTTTCATGTACTGTGTAATGTAAGATATTAAAACATGTCACTGAGATTCATATTGAATCTGGGATCACAACAAGGATCATAGCTTTCCCCTATAATGTCCAGTCATCACTGGTATTTTGTCATATCTCATCCTCTTTCGAGTGTAAGGAATCATCCTTCAGATTTTTATCTTATTAGAAAAACTGCTATGAGGCATAGCGCATGCTCTAGCTAGCACTTGAGATTGCTATTTTAGCACTTGATGTAAAGCAAAAACACTATGTAAATCCAAATTGTTTCACCTGTCTTATTTTGCCAAGAGCCTCACCTCTCTCAACCATCAGTCTGAAAAGGTCGATGCTCTCTATTGAGATTGCACTGAAAAAATAAATTTGTGTAAAATACAATTTCTAGTATTTAAACTAAAAGCTAATTTTTAACTCCTTTTAAAATGTCAATGATTTCTATATTTGCAGTCTACTTTTGATTGCTATACTATTTTTATCTATATTCTGAGTTCATTTTGCAAGGACATAATTCTAGAATATCCAATTGATTAAAAACTAGATAAAGAAAATTCCTGGGGCTTACTAAGGATGATTGGGGAAAATCGTAATTTGAAAAATTCCTAGATTTCACCTCTATGCATTAAGAAGTGTCTTATTCCTCCAGGACACCCAGCTTTGTTTAACTCTAAAGTGATTGCCAGAATGAAATTAGATTCATTTTATTTGACAAAGTAAGAACATAAAGTGACAGCTAAATTTAAAGATGGCGCAAGTTCACTCATAGAAAAAAATGCTTGGTATTGGCATTACTATAAGGAATATCTCATTGGGACTTTAGAGAGGAAGAGATGTTAGAATCTATGCAAACATGTTAGAGACAAATGTGCATTTTGTATATTTTCACTCAGACATCCGTAGGAAGGTTTCTAATTTTTCAACTTCATTACATATGGCAATGGATTATCGATGGTGGACAGCCTCAACTATATTTAAGCAGTTCCACTGAAACAATTTAACTTTGTAAATTAAGTAAATCATATCCCATGCCCATCATTTTCGAGTTCACACTTGGCAATGCAGGTATTTAAAAAGAATGACTTTCAAGAATTCTTTCCTCCTGAGATTCCTGGGCAGAGCTCTTCTTTGAACACTTACCTCACATATTGTTAGCCATTTATGTCTTACCCAAGGTTGTCTACACCTTCCTATCCATCTGGCCCTTAATGCACTCTCTCTCTGTCTCCACCTCTGCTTCTGCCTCTCTTTCTGTCTCCTTCTCAACTTTTCCCCTCATCTCTCTCTCTCTCTTACACACACACACACACACGCACGTGCACGCGCTGCGTGAGCACACAGATGATAAAGAAGCTTCAAGTAAATAAGAAAGTTCCTCACCATGGACTCTTCTTGACTCTATCAGTGACAGGATTATATACACAAATGGCTTGACATTACAATAATATAATAAGGACATTTAAAAAAGCAAAATTGGGCAAACTCGGAACCAGTCTTTCTGAGGAATGAAACAAATACATCCTGTTACTTTGATTTCTATTTTCCTTATTCCTTCTCAACCTCCCATCGGCAAAGCGTACACTTCACACCACTCAAAATACACTTTGGTAGTTCTATCGTAGAACGAAATTGGTCAACATTAGTTACTGGCTTGTTCATCCTAAATATTTAAGTGATTAAAAAGCTACTCTTTTAGTAGTCGTCACCAGTTTGTATGTTAATTCCTGGGGGACTGGCTCCATTTGAAAGTTTTCCCTGCTGCCTGCAAAAGGCCTTTTGTACTATCCTCAGAGTCACCACCGTCATCTGCATCATCCTCTATGTATGGACAAGAGTTTGCGTTCTGTAGTCCTTTTTAGCGGTCAATAAAATAATTCGTTTCTCAACAAACATAGAGGTAGTATCACTTTCAGTCACTGATGTCTATTTTTGGAAAACTAGTAACTAAATCTTTAACAAATTAGTATGTAAAGTCTAACTCTGAAATTATTAAAGACTTTACCCAATTGACTAAGTAGCTATTATCTCCTGTTACTGTGGTAACCAATGGTCCCTTTTGAACCAGAGGAAATAGATTATAATAGCAATTAATGCTTGAAACTCGTTATTCCTGGAATGGCTAATCCTTGGCTATTGCAACCTGGTGGGTCCCTGAGACTGTTAATTAATAGCTAGTCCTTTACTGCACTGCATTTCTCCAGCAAAAAGTTTCTTGCTTCTTTTCCTGAATTTGCTTTATTTGTGAATATTATTTGCCTTGTAACAAACACTACTTGAAAACAGTGTTGCATGGCATTTATTTCTTCGTATAAGAAGTCAGAAAATCTAATGCAAAACCTTACGAATTTAAACCCCTGGCATAAATGGAAGTAAACACAAATTTCTAAAATCAAGATAAAAGAAAAACCCCTGAAGTGATCCAGTTGTTTTGCTAATGCGTATCATGATGCTACCATGCCACACTGACCTTTCTTGCTGTGATCTGCAGTTGTTTTTATGAAAAGGTCAAACCTTGCCCCTGCTATAGACCAATTATACATTGTGAGAAACACAGGATAGGCATTGACAATTGTGATGGTTAATTTTATGTGTTGACTTGACTGGCCTAGAGGATGCCCAGATAGCTGGCAAAGTATTATTTTGGGGTATGTCTGTGAAGGTGTTTCTGGGAGAGATTAGCATTTGATTCAGTAGACTGAATAAAGAGATTCACCCGAACCAATGTGGGTGGGCATCACCTAATCCACTAAGGGCCTAAAGGCAACAACAACAACAACAACAAAAAAAGGAAAGATGAATTTACTCTTTCTCTTCTTGAGCCGAGATGTCCATCTTTTCCTACTCATGGAGAGCTCCCAGTACTCATACTTTCAGACTCTGGACTAACACCAGCAGCCCCCTTGTTCTCAGGACTTTGACCTTGGACCATGACTTACACCACCATCTCCCCTGCATCTTCGGCCTTCAGGCTTCTACAGGAACTATGCCATTGGGCTTCCTGGTTCTCCAGAGTTTAGACAGCAGAGCATGGGACTTCACAGCCTGCCAAAATCTGTGAACAAATTCCTATAATAAATATCTTTATATCTATATCATCTCTCTATATATCCATAGCTATATCCTATTGGTTCTGTTTCTCTAGAGAACAGTGACTAATAAAACCATTTAAGAAGAACAGAGGTATTTCCAAAGTGGTTTAGATCAATGAGGGTAGAAGTTCCCCACTATTTACTAAAGTTGAAACCTTCTTTCTCTGAATATTGTTCTTTCTGGGAAATATAGCCTTGATTGGAAGAAGTGTAATTTTATTGCAGTATACCTAATATTGAGGATTAAATAGATAGACAACCTCCCTGGCCATTTATAGAAGACTGGGCTGTGTGCTCACTGATGTTTCACAATTTCCTGTTGACCTCTCTAAAAAAAAGTTTGGTCATCTATTTTTTCAGGTTGAATTCCAAGCAAGAGATTGTTCTAAACAAAAAATGGGGCTGGGGAAGAAGGAAAAGCAAGGGGCAAGGAGTGTTTAGCTATTTATTTTGTCATATTCAGGAGAGAACACAGATGAACAACAAAAATACAAAACAGTTCTCAGCACTGACTATACATATAAATTTTCCAGGGAGAATTTTATTAAAAAATATGTATTGCTAGGCATCAATTCTGAAGTTTGAATTTTAGGGGTCTGAGGCGAGGGCCTGAAACACTATGATTTTTGCAGTTTTATAAATGATTCTAAAATACACCCATGGGTAACAACCACTGGATTAGAAAGTGAGAGGTGAGGAGTTGAAGCCCTGTATTGATAAGTACAATTGCGATGACTTTATGGAATTTATTGCAGGATCCCATATAACTGTCATAATAAGAGTTTTTAACAAGTTAACAACTCGTTTAACAAGAAGCTGACAAAAATTTCCCAGCAAAATAACGTTAATTCCAAAACTGCAGCATTGAATACTAGGGCATCAGAAGGAAAAACAGAGGCAGGAGAAAGAGAGAAAGAGAAAGAGGGAGTCTGAAAAATCAGTCTATACTTATGATAGTTTCACCTTTTCCCTTGGTTAGACCTCAGTCAGCAAGAAATCAACCATGCACTAATGTAGGTGTTGCTGTGAAAGTATTTGCTGGCTGTGATTAATGTTCATAATCAGTTGACTTTATTTTTTTTAATGATTTTTTATTATATTATGTTAGTCACCATACAGTACATCCCCGGATTCCAATGCAAAGTTCGATGCTTCATTAGTTGCGTATAACACCCAGTGCACCATGCAATACGTGCCCTCCTTACTACCCATCACCAGTCTATCCCATTCCCCCACCCCCTCCCCTCTGAAGTCTTCNCTCCCCTCTGAAGTCTTCAGTTTCCTTCTCATAGTCCATAGTCTCTCATGTTTCATTCCCCCTTCTGATTAGCACCCCTTTCTTTATCCCTTTCTTCTCCTACCGATCATCCTAGTTCTTATGTTCCATAGATGAGAGAAATCATATGATAATTGTCTTTCTCTGCTTGACATTTCACTTAGCATTATCTCCTCCAGTGCCGTCCATGTTGCAGCAAATGTTGAGAAATCGTTCTTTCTGATAGCTGAGTAGTATTCCATTGTATATATGGACCACAACTTCCTAATCCAGTCATCTGTTGAAGGGCATCTCGGCTCCTTCCACGACATAATCAGCTGACTTTAAGTAAAGGTGATTATTCTAGATAATCTAGGTGGGCATGACTCCATTAGTTGAAAGCTTTAAGAACAGAAATGAGAATTTCCAAGAGAAGAAGAAATTCTGCTTGTGGCTGCAGCTTCAACCTGACCTTCTGTGCAGTCTGCCCTGAAGTTTCCAGACGTGCCTACCCAGACCCCACAATCACATAGCCAGTACCTTACAGCATATCTCTTACTATACATCTGCTACTAGCTCTCTGGACGAACCTTCACTGAGACACTACTCTAAGGCCCTTCACTCAGCCCTACCCACAAAGAGCTCTTTGTCGCTCCTTCTGAACGAACCTGTTTCCATCAGGACCTCACTCAGGAGGAGGTCCTCCAAGGATCCCGTTCACACTGTATATAAGGTTATTCTCCAAGGGGTGACATTACATGTGAATGAAGATACCTGAAGTTGTGCAGATCTATGGCATTGATCAGTCCTCCTTGCAGTTTGTCTTATATAACTGTCTATAGACAATAGAGTAAAAAATATTCTGCATCTGGAAGGGGGGATATATTCACTTTCAACTGATCACTTACTTGTAATGATGTTACAAATAAAAGATTTCTGTATCTTGTCATATCTTCCGTGTCAAACCTACAGCCCTGTGTATTGGTTTTAAAGAAATATTTGTTACTGAAATGGTATTTACACTAGAAGATATGATGACATCAATAAACAGATCATATAGAACATACAAAATAATCTCTTTAAATTGATCAGAGAATATCTAAGCATACAGAAGGGTCTTCATAATTATTTATAGCATGTAATAACTCAGGCTTTTAGAATTCTTTTTCCTCTTCATTTCCAGCCCTAGATGTTTGGGCAGGTCTTTTTCTTCCTAGCCAAACTGTTTTAATTAAACGTTTCTTTTCAGGAAAGTTTTTACTTAAACCCAAAAACAATCCTCTAATTTGAAAGAAAAAAAGGACTATAAATCAGATATGTCCCTAATGGCATGATGAACTTAATACGAACATTTCAGTTCACTCATTTCTTTAAGAAATAGTATTGAGCACCCATGATTGACAAGATATTGTTCTAGGTATTATTCATAGACCAAAATCCCTGCCCTCGTTCAGGTAACATTGCAGTGAGTTAATAAAACAACTGAGTCAGTGTTATAGTTAATGGAAGGCCCTGAGTGTTGGGGAGAAAAATTCAGTAGGGAAGGAGTATAAGAAGGGAAGGGCAAGAGTAGGGTAGGAATAGAGATGTAGTATATAGTTTTGTTTAAGATTTATTAATTTATTTGAAAGAGAGAGAGAAAGCCCGAGCAGGGGGAAGGGTGGAGGGAGAGAGAGAATCTCAAGCAGATGCCATGCTGAGCAGGGAGCCAGACATGGAGCTGGATGCCAGGACCCTGAGATCACAACCTGAGCCAAATCAAGAGTCAGACGTTTACCCAACTAAGACATCCAGGTGCCCCAGTAGTGTACAGATTTAAAGGAAATAGAGGGAAGACGTGACTGAGCAGGTGACTTGAACCAAGACAAAGGAAATGAAGATGTGCACCATGTGGAAAGGTGCAAGGAAAGCTGCGAAAGAGGAAATCGCTTAAGGCAGAGAGTGTCAGGGGCACTAGAGGGAAGAGTGGCTGGGGAGGGGATTGCAGGAGCAAACATTAGAAGATGCAGGTGGATGGCAGACGGTGTACCTGCCGGGCAGTGCATTACTGTCAGTCACCATTTGGACTGTCTTCAACCATGAGTGTGATACAGAACCATCAGAGGGATTTGGGCTAAGCGGTATCAAGATCAGGTTTAGACGTTAGAAGCAGCATGTCAGTGACTTTCCTCAGAAGAGAGAACAGGAGTCAAGAGGGCAAGAATGGTGGTAGGTGGGAGGCTAGTGCAATACCCTAGGAGGTGGCTTGTGTCAGGGTGAAGGTAGAAGTGACCGTGGTGAGACATGGTGAGATGGGTGTTGGGGTAAAGCCATTAGGATTTCCTAAAGGACAGAAAATGAGCTGTAAAGGAAGGCAGGTCAAGGAAGCCTTCCAAAAGGAACGTTTTTTAATAAAAGTATCACTGTGTGAAGAGATGTGTTTTGAAGACTGAAGTCACCTGTATTGTTGATGTACTAAACTCACCTTGTTATCAGCAAATTTCCCTCTTGTAAGGAACACAAACCTGCTAATGAGTTTCAATTCTATTAATGAGTGCCAGGGAACTAAACTTACTTTAACACCTGACAAAGAAATTTGCTACTAACAAAAAAAGCTGTGAAAGAAAATAAACTTAACAAATATCAACCCACCCTATTTATTAAATAGGCTAAAAACAAGGGTGCATTGGAACTGGCTTGCACCATCTGGAGAGAATGATTGTGTGCAATTCTTCCCAATTCAGTGTTTGTATAATACCTTGAAATTGGCCATGTTGGGGATATTCACACTATGGAAGCTATCAAGTGCTACAAACTCAGGTTTTTCCTTTTCCCTTCGTACCAAACTGGTTATTAAACATTTACCAGCACGACTCTGCTAGCAATAACTGATTTTAACACTGAGTTAAAATAAATAAACGGAGGGCAGTGTTTGCCCTTTGCTTTCCAAAGCTAAAGTTATGTATCATCCATTTGTATTGCACTGGGCCTTTAACTAATGTAACTAAATAAGGTTTTTAAAGCCTTTTTCATTAATTCTTCCACGAACTGTTCAGGTGAGCACCAGGCAGAATTCGGGTAAGATGCAACAGAGTGTTACCTTTCAAATCTGAGCGACCCAAATATGTACTCTTCTGTCAGACCTTATAAAAATTTTTATTGAACAGTTTTCTATCTCTAAGATGGGGAGAGCACTGATGCCACAGTGGGATTGTGGAAATTGAGGAAATTGGTAAAATTCCGATCTGATAACCGGCACTCCATACGTGATGGTTCCATTCATTCCTCTCTTTGCCTTAAACACCTTCCACGTAAACAACACGAGTTTCACTAGGAGTGACCTGACTCTAGAATAAACTAACCAGTCTTCTCACGATGAATGGTTTCATCTTTTTATTTTCTTTGTCTTCCATTTATTTTTTAAACAAACTGTAATAAGGTCTAAGTGTGCAACAAACTGCACGATTTAAAGGGTAGAATTCAGTGAGTTTGTCGGACACACACATCTACAAACACTGTGTGTTTTATACCATATTTTCCTGATTTATCGACACTTCTGTCACTATTAGGTGTTCCTGATTGTTTTTAGTAACTCTTCTTGTCTTGCGATCTAATTTTTCCTGAGATAAATATGACCCCTCCGACTTTCTTCGGTTTACTGCCTACATAGCATATCTTTTCTCATGCTGTTACTTTCAATTATTTTGGATTTTATATTTAAAGTATGTCTCTTTTATAGAGCATAGTTTGTGAATAGTCTAAAAATCACTGTGTTCTGATTGGGTGTTGTCAAGAGTTTGGCTCAGCTACTCCATGGTACTGTTGGCTCTGGTCCATTTTCTTTGTCCAGGCGGCCTTCAGGACCTCGGCCTGATACCGGCCCCTAAGGCAAGTGCGCCCCCTAGAGAGCAGCCACGGAGTCACAAACCTACATTTGCAGGTTCTTCGTATGATTTCTTCCCCGGCTCCTGAGTTCAACAATCTCTCCTGCCTCCCGGTGCCTCTATGCCTTATGTGTCCCTTAAATAAGACCTGTGGGGCTGACCAAAACTCCTCTCTTTTGGATTAAATTGGCCAATCCAGCCTAGCCTGGGAGCCCCAAGCCTCCCACCCACGGGCTCTAATAAAGGCATGTGCCCGGCGTCCTGCCTCTTTGCGTTCGGCCCTCACCTTCCCTTGTGGCTCCTGGAGGCACCGCAGGTACTTTCTCCAGGACACCTCAGCAACAACTTCTTAACTTCAGTGTCTCTTGTGGTCCGTTGTGGCTCACTGATACCCAGTGTTCCACTTAACAAATACGAATTTAATGAAGTCGTAACGGGTGTTTGTCTATTTATATTTAATAGAAATGTTGTTTGGTAGGTGATTTTGCTCTTTGTTTCCCATTTTCTCTCTTTCTTCTTCTGTTTCTCTCTCTTCTTACTGCTTTATTTTCTGTTAATCAGGTATTTCTTTCATACTCCATATATTTCCTATTTTTTGCATTCTAGCAATATTTCTTTGCATCATAGCTGAGGATTACAATTAAAGCGTATATATTTTAAAGGTCAAGGAATTAAAGTATGTATCTTTAACTTATTCCAGTCTATGTAGGGTGAATAATTTCACTTCCATGTAGAAATTTCAGAGCAGCATATTTCTATCCACTACCCTACCTTGTACTCTGTGTCCTTATTGCCACATATATGTTATTAATTCGCAATAGTATCTTACATTTTGCTTTCAACAGATAATGCTCTTTAAGGGAAATTAAGAAAAGACACGGTAAACATTTGGTTAACAAAACGTTATGTTATCCACATATTTACCCTTTGCTCATCATTGCTTTCTGAAATTCAAGGTCCTGCCTGGTTGGTCACACTCCACTGTTAACATTTCCTGAAGGGCCTATCTGCCAGTTCCAGACTTTCTCCATTTTTGTTAATCTGAAATTTACCAGTTACAGAATTCTCAGTTCACAGGTGTTTTGTTTTAATTTCACAATTTGAATGCATTGTTTTAATATTCCTACCTTCATAGTTCTCCTTCTATTTGCAATTCTTCAAGAGTAAACTCTCTTTTGGCTTCTATCATCTTTTTGGATACTTTCCAGTTCCTTTAAAACTTGGCTTTCAAAATTAATCCCGTTCTTATTATTTGTGGGAGGGTTCGAACAACCACTTCACTCTGCCACATTACCGAATATCAGATAGGCTCATCTTGAAGAATTTCATATTTTGTGCTAACTTGCAGATGATACTTTAGATGTAAGAAAACGTATAAAACCTGAGAAAATCCAGTTCTATGAACTTGGTTCGCATTTTAGATGTAAAAATAATCTGCTTCACGGCACATATTTTTAAGCCTAGACAGAGCCTTAAGACTATGATACCATGCTCTGCTGCTTTTAATTTCTTTTTAAAGCCAAAAGGTATTTATTTTATATGTGCTTTTCAAGCTAAGTATGTATTTTATTGCAGAAGGAAAGGAAGCAGGGGGGGCAGATGAAGCTCTGGGCAGAGGGAAAAGTCTCTATTTGAGGATATTTGCTGAAAATATTTTAAACCACTCCTTCCCATAGAAGAAGAACGTTTCTTGTTATGTGTAAAGTTCAAAGGTCAACCCTGGATTGGTACCTCGGTAAACCTTGCATTTGGAAACTGAAGTGCACACCTATTGGTAAAATGGCACTCTATGAGTTTGGGGAGGGATGAATAAAATAACGTCTGAATGAAGGCGACAGGGGAAACGAGCAAAGGTGATCTGTTCCAGAAAGGCTCTGAAATGCTCAGATAAAAGGCCTTTCCCTAAGTACATCAAAACAAAACCTGATAGTGGTAAGAGGTAGTTACTGTAATTTTGGTTGGGAAATGACAGTGTTATCTCAGAAAACCAAATGGCAAGGGAAAGCAAAGTTTAAAGATGAAGAATTAAAGACAAAAAAAAAAAAGGACAAGCATCTTTACTCTTGACAAAATGAGTCAAGTTACATTCATATCCTTGACTTCTACTTTATAAACATCTTAATCCCTCTCTTATTTTTAACCGGTTTTTCTTTTTTGCATTCTTTGTTTTCATCATTTTCTTTAATATTCGTTCTCTCCCCAAATGTCTAGTGAGTGTCACTCTTTATTCATATTTCAAAGCAAAGCATTTAAAAGCTTTTTGTGAGCCCAGATTGCTGTGGGCTGGGTTTGGGGTCTGATGAATTTCCTGCAATAAGAAAAGGCAACGAGCCAGCCTTTTGGTGGCCCAACAATGTGTGCTGAGGAGCTCACCTTGTTAATAAATACCATGGCTGATCCTCTTCAGTGTGTTGTTAATACCATAATGATGACCCCGGGCCTCTCTCCACCAGCCCGATATTCCCAGGTGCAGACCAAATTTCTCTGGAAGAAAAGCTCAGGTGTCCTATGGTATTGGAGAATGGATTGGTATAAACTGGTACTGGGTCCTCGAGGAGACCAGAAGTAAAACTGTTCCACGGGGTTTAAAGATTTTATTTAACAGAGAGAGAGAGCACAAGCAGGGGGAGCAGCAGAGGAAGAGGGAGAAGCAGGCTCCCCGCTGAGCAGGGAGCCCGATGTGGGGCTCTATCCCAGGACCCCGAATCATGACCTGAGCTAAAGGCAGACACCTAACTGACCCACGCAGGTTCCCCTGTTCCACAAGGTTTAAACCAAGCTGCATAGTCTTAAGATTATCTCTGACTTCAATGGGTTGTCCAACCTGAGTCTCCTATGCCCCATGAGGCGATTCGGCTTGTGTTTTTTTTTTTTTTTAATTATCCCTGTTAAAAAGCATTTATGTTCCAGCTCTCACTGTTCTACCGAATCCGTTACTTTTGACTTTCAAGATGTTGTGAAGATACTCTTTGCTGTTGTCTTTTCGCTTTTTCTATGTCCTTGTTCACTTATTTGGCATAATCTCTTAAACTCACTTTGGTGGGTATCAACTTAATGTATGTATTTTGTCTGATGAATTGGAAGCATCAAATAATAAAAGTACAAGCTCCAAGATTGTGTTCATTATTCTTTTACAGATCGTGATGCTTCAAGTGAAAATAATATGTGGAAGTTTCGTGTTATTGTTTAACTTACTTAATTGCTTGTAGTACTGATTTTGGAAAAAGATTCTTACTATACTGAAATGCCATCACGAATGCTTTGCAGAGCACATCTGTAGTTACTATCATCAGCCTTTCCTGTTCTAATCTAAACTTGAAGGAAAATTTCAAATGATCACCTTTTTCTCATTTCCTGAAGTAATAGGTGAAAAGGAGTTTAGGATCTGGCTTCATTCACTCAGGCTTCTTCCCCATTCCTTCGATGATTGTTGAGTAATCCCATCAATAATTATTGAATCCATATCATGATATAGTATTATGCCAGGCACTAAAGAGATGTAAAAATGTCTACCGATGAGCTCCTAACTCTCCAGAAACTTACCAGACATTATGTAGAAATACACACATGTATACCTACATAAAACTAAAACTATATATGTCATAATATAGTCTATAATTTGTTACATTAATCGAACCAAACATAAACATTGTTATTCCATAAAATGTATCATTTTGTGATAAAATTGCCAAAAATTCTAAAAAAGAAGTGAGAATTTTAAGAGGAATCTTGCATCATTTATACAAGATTCAAAGAGGATGGTTTAAAAGGTGAAAGTAAGAACAAAGATGTAACTATGGAATAGGAAGAAACTTTTTTGGGTTCCTTTCCATTTGCTGACTTCTTAGCATTTGCTAGTCACTATTCTAGTTGGGGAGACACACCGTCTGAATATGAGGCAATTGATCTGATTTAATCAGAGGCTTTAAGGAGATTATAGGGAACAGAGGCTGGCAAGGCAGACCCAGGCTCCCCAGCAAGTGAAGTCTGATTCCTCATGCTTCAGAATTTCTTTTCTTGTTTATTCTACAAACATACTGTGTATGAAAGACCCATATCTGTACCTTCACTACGCTTTTTTTAAATTTATTTTTTTATTTAAATTCAAGTTAGTTAACATATAGTGTAGTATTGGTTTCAGGAGTGTACCTTCAGTAACTTTTTTTTTTTTTTTTTTTGAGAGAGAGAGAAAGAGAGCATGCCTGCATGTGCAAGGGCGGTGCGGGGGAGGGACAGAGGGAGAGAGAATCTCAAGCAGACTCCTCGCTCAGCGTGGAACCCAATGTGGGGCTGGATCTCACAACCCTGAGATCATAACCTGAGCCAAAAGCAAAAGTCCGACGCTTAACCAACTGAGCCACCCAGGAGCCCCCCCTTCACTACTCTTAATGAATGCACCTTTGTACCTCCCATACTCCGTCCTTTTGTACTTGTTCAATTCTAATTTTTCCGCCCCACAGCTCTCCTCTCTTATTTAATTCAAATAAAGGTGCTACATATCTAGCCGTAGAAAGTAAGGGCAGTTTTTCCAATGCTAAACATCACTATAAGCTACGCCTTCATAATATTGTATCCTTAGTCTCGGTGCAGCTTCCCCGAATATGGATAGTAATTTAGGTTGTGGCTGTTAGGTTGTGAATAACTGAGATGGCCATTTCCCTTTCGCTTCTAAAATGCCTGGCCTCCGGTAGATATTCACCGGCTGCTGCAACTACACATTAGACGTCTGACATTTCTCTGCCTGGAGTGTGATTTGTACTAGGCACGGCGATGTTACTGAGTGGTGATGCTGGCTGCGCTGGAAGACTCTTCACTCCACTGGAGGTGATGCAGAAAGTCACAGTTAAACCCACATTCATGCTTTCAGGCACACTATTACATATTACATACGGTGTTACATACCGCTTTTGCATTCTTTGAAATAGGGATCTTTTGTTAATAGGTAAACTGGTTGAAGCACTACAGGAAGAGTTCTGCAACTCACAGATTACCAAGTCCTGCTTCGGCACTCATCCATGAGCAATTCCTGCCGGCCTTATCAACCGTCCCTAGCAATCAAACACAGATGCTCCAAGGGGACGGGCACAGGCACCGCGTATAAGCAGACAGAAGAAATAAAGAATGAACACTGAGCATTTTGGCTGTTGTTCTTGTTCACTCTGTTCTTCACTCAGTAAAGTAATTTTCAGAGAAACTTCCACCTCTCCTACTCCATGGGATTTCCTTTGGAAGAGACCACTTGCTTTGACTTTTTGTTCAATTACTGGGGCTGGTGGACATGTTGAAGTGTCTGCTATTTTGTCTTGCTTGCCCCTGGCATGGGCTAAAAAGCAAATATGGTGGATTGTGAGGCATCAGAGAACTCCGTCCCCCACCCAGGCTCTGCTCTTCTCCAGGATGACACTTGTGTCTGTCAATTTCCACCACGTGTGTCTGCCTATCTCCTCAGCTGTGCCCTTGTCAGCACTTCCTCCCACTTTTCATCTGAATCACATTTAACATCTGCCCTTTGATGATCGGATGTGGCTATTAGCCTCTCGTGGGTGCTTCCTTCACCAGACTCCCTGGCACTGAGCTCACATTGTGACCAGCATTAATACTGATGGTATTCGTGCTTCCGTCCTCTGCTCTCCTCACACAGCAGTCTGTCCTCCTTCCGATCCTCTGCCCTCGAGGCAGTGATCGCCACCGTGGCTGCTCGTCAGCCCTCCTTGGTCATTAAGCCGCAAATGTGCAGGCATGGCACCTGCAGCTACGTCTGTATCTATGACCTAAAACCTTTACACAAGCCAGAGTCAAATCACTAGGTGGATGACGGCCCTACCTGCTGTTTGTGCTTTCAGCTTCGGGATGGAATTCACCGTAGCAGTGTGCAGAGAATTCCAAATACAGGAATTAGGAGAAGGAGCATATTTCATAGAGATTAAGACCATAGTCCTTGAAGTCAGGTGTGGTTTTCATTCCACGATCTGCTATGGAACTTTGGAAAGTCACACACCTCTATATATCTCAATTTCTTCATCATTATAAGAGGAATAAGAGCCCCTACTCACAGACTTTGGACTCAGAGTTAAGGCAAAGTCTACAGAATTAATCACACAGTTGCTTGGTGGTTGTGGACCAATGAAGGCTAGCTTTGCTTTTTCATAGGAATAGGTTTTGGCAAAAGTGATATTCCATCCTCAAACTGAAAAGAATGCACTCTTATAAATGCATGTATTTTTGATCTGAATCTTCTGCACTGTATCTATTTAATATTCACGTTATTATCTGTAAATAATTCAATATGTTAAAATTATTAAGCATGGTTGGGAAGCTGAATTATACCAGATAGACAAATTCTACCATTATTGACATTTTATACTTTTTCAGTTGGGGTGCTTATTTGTTGCTACAAGTAATGTAACATCTATCACACCCCACCAATACATTCTTGATATTGTCACCAGAGTGGGTCACATCACAAGTCTGAACATGTCCTTTTCCTACATTAAAGCCTTTCTTTGTTAGTTCCCTGTAGCTTTTAGGATAAATCTGATCTCTTTAATACGGTCCGTGATGTGTTCCATGACAGGCCTTCAGCGGTCTTCTCTCCCCCATGTCCACATTCAAACCAGGCAGAAGTATTTGAAGCTCCCAGAGTCCACCAGGTTCTCTCTCAGCCCGGAGCCTTTGTAGTTATGACTCTCTGTAACACCATAGGAATGACTTCTATTCAGACAGTTTAGACATCGACTGCCCTGGGAAGTCTTCTCTGACCCCATTCCGCCCCATTCTCCATAGCCTCCTGAGTACTCCCACCTTACCTGGAGCTCTTCTTACAGGAAGGGTACTGCCTGATTCCTTTGAAGACTGCCTTTGAGATCTACAATGTTGAATGATCTCTCTTGATAGTTCTAGAAATTAGCTTAATAGCTAGTACTTGGTATTATTTACTAATAGTTTTTTAATTAATGAAATGTAACTTTCTACAATGAAATTTTAAAATAAAATGTTATTTTATCTTCTAGAATTACTTGTCACGAAGTCTTAGGTCTTAAGCCTACTGCAAAGCAACCTATGTGGGGAAAAAAAAAACTCCCTCTCTTTTTTGACTTTGATTCTAAAGAGAGTTGATTTATGTTATGTTGAAGTTGGAAAAATCCTTTAAGCTTTGAGTTGCTGATTTTGCTGTTGTATAAAGGTGTTTTCAGTTTGGATCTTGTTAGTGAGTTTTGCAAATATGCCTCATCATTAAACTAATATTGATGTCTGAAAAATTAAGATATTAGCATTTTAGTTCCCCAAGGAGAAACAACAGGGATAACATTACTCAAATCACAATAGAGGGCATAAAATTCAATGTATTCTGCCCAAAGCAGGTGTTAAAATATCTGCTTCTTGCAGCCAAGAATCTGCTTTTATCTATTGCTAAAAATGTGTTTTATGCTAGTAGCAATTTATATAACATTGTCTTAGGAAAGTCGTTAAGAAAAAAAAAGGCAGCAAGAAATAATGTGTCATAACAGTCTACAATAACTTTTTTATGTGTCAATAAAGGTAAACTTCAATGCTTGCTCCAGTGAATGCAGGAAAAATATCTTTAATGTGAAGTGTGTTTAGTTTTTCTCATGTATTGTAATGCTTATGATCACCAATGAGGCATTATCTTGTTTTTACCCACTTGACTACTGACTTTCCTTCTGACTTACTTATCCTCCTCTAATCGGCAATTCTGATACCTATATATCATGAAAATCAAGATGTCGATATCCTATTTATTTTTGCTTCCTCATCATTTGTTTAGAAAGTGGTTGAGCTCTACATTAAATTTAAAGCTCCTTTTAGCAAGTTATAGGTGGAATACGGAAGAAAGCGTAGGGAGAGTATGGGGTCACTCCCACCAGCTGGCCTAGGTCTCAGACTAATGGCGGCTTGCATGCAAGACAGGGAAGTGACCCAGGTGAAGTTTAGGGTGGTGCTCAGGGGTGCAGCCACTCTGACTCAGCCCTCCGGACCACCAGATTTAAAGTGAGTCTTGTTATGAGTGAATCATAGAGACAAAGCTTCTTTATTTGGAGCACCCAGTGTTTTCATTTAGATGTTGCAAATTCCCTTCCTAATACAGCATGTGCTTCAGGGAGGTTTAAATTATAGTCATTTTAATGTTACTTTATAACTATAATTTGGAGCGTATCTATGACAGGTAACAGAAGCTCTCTTGAGCGCATTTAAGAAAATGAAATAAAATAGGACAAGATCCGTTGTCCTCAGAATCCGGTTGTCTAGATTGCTCTAAGGAATTCAGGAACACCCCTCCATCTCTGTTGCTTTGGTATCTCCTAAGTTATTCTAACATAAAAGGATTAATAAAGAATAAGTTTCACTTAACAGCCACAGAAGTAGCTGAGATGTACTGATTACTTAAAATGTGTCATTTAATATGCCAAGTAACTGACATGCACCATCTTGTTAATTTATTTTAAAGCATTATGAAGTTGATTGTTACACTGGTTATATAGCTGAGTAAACTGAAGTTTAGATTAGTTAGTAACACACTTGAGACAAGAGTTGTTTAGTTTACAAGGTAGGAAATGCCTATCACCACATTCCAAATGTACTTTTCCATGCTCTAAGAAACACGAGATCAACACTGGAATCTGTTTCCAAGTCCAAATATCTGGGGGGTACTTGATGTGTTCCACTCTGGTCAGAGACCATCTCTGAGCCCAGTCGCCAGCTTCTCATGACCCTCTCCGTCTGTATTATCTCTTTCTGGTACTCTAAATAAGTGTTTTTAACTTCGACTCTATCTGCTGGTGGTTTGAGATCTTGACCAAATTTCCCTTCTCTTTGCGTCTTTATATTATATCTGAGAGGTATTTTGTTATGCCAATTCTAATCCACTCCTTCTTTCTTCAGTTCTTTTCAAATTAGTTGTGAAATCTCTCCATTGAATTCTTAATCTTAATGACTGCAATTTCTAAATGTTCTACTGTTACAGCCACGTGTACAGGTGGGTCTTTCTCTAGTCCATCCATTTTACACAATATTTGATTTCTTAGCACATTTTTCATGAGCTTAGTTATTCTGATTCCCTTTTTATAATACAGTAAACATAGTTAATTTATATTCTATATTTGATCATTCCAATGTATCAGACTGGGCAGATGTATAATTGTTCATTATTAATATTCTTTCTATAGTGCCTTATTTTCTCTGATGTAATATTATTTCATTTCAAGCTTATGACCTATGAAAATTTTTTTTTGAGCATTCCTTTGAGCCTTGCCATATGATACTTCCTGCAGAGAGATTGATCTTCCACTCCATTGCGTTCCTTGGAGCGCTGACAATCCTAAACCTATTTTCAATATCAACTTGGCTATTTGGGCCACACAAGCAATGTGAATGGTGCCTTAAAAACCCTTATGAGGGTCAGCTTCTAGTTAGGAATTCTCAGCAAGGACACTCTCCTCTCTGAATAACACAGAAGCATGAAAATTGTGTGCAGACTTTCTAACAGGGTGAGGCATGAGGGTATCGCTCTGTGGTCTGATGTTTTAATAGAGAAGTTTGTCACAACTTCTTGCCTTATAAGAGGCCTCAACTTTTCCCCTTATTCTATGTTCACAGTCCATAAAACCTATTCCATTGGCCACCGGGGATTGGCAATCACTAAAATAAGTTCCCATTAATCTCCCTGGTTTCATGATTCAGGGGCAATTTAGCTTCTGGGAATTCTTACTTTCCAATTTGGTTATTGTATGTATTTTGTATTGGGTGTAGGAGGGCAATTTAGTATCTTCCATAATCGTCCATTTTATAGTAGACATTAAAGTATTTTGCTGTGTTTTTGGGGCCAGTTGAGCCAATCATCTACTTCAATTGAGAGGACTGAACAACAGCTAAAGTGCAAAGATGTTCACCACAGTACTGTTTATGAGAGAGAAAAAAAACGAGGAAACAACCAATAATAAAAATGTGGGCAAATAAATGATGGCTCAGACCACCAGGGAATTTCAATCTGTTTTTAAAAATAAAGTCTATGAAGATATTTATTTATAGAGGTAAGCAGTATATTATATGTAAATGTATATACTTTATTTACTTACTTAATTAATTTATTTTTGAGAAAGAGCAAGGGTGAGGAGGTGGGGGGGCAGGAGGAGAGGGAGAAAGAGAATCTGAAGCAGGCTTCATGCCCAGTGTGGAGCTCAACATGGGGCTTGATCTCACAACCCTGAGATCATGACTTGAGCCGAAATCAAGTCAGACACTTAACTGACTAAGCCATCCAGATACCCCTATATATTCTTATCTCAATTTAGAACACACACACACACACACACACACACACATACACAGAGAAGGAAGCACATTAAGATGTAAACAACAATTTTGTTTGGCTGATGAGAAGATGATTGATTTGACCCTGGCTGTGACCTCTTCAACATGTATGAAATTATGAAAGTTATTAAACTTCTCTGAGGCTCAGGATTTTGCTTGCAAATTCAGGATCATTATACTAACATCAGAGGTCTTATTTATAAGCCGATATCAAGATCACACATGTAAATACCTTAGAAACAGTAAAATTACGATGACAATTTTTATACATTTCTGTCTTTTAAAACTTCTAAAAATGTAAAGCTATGTTAATTATAATTACAATAATAAAAAATAATATTACTATTATTTAGAAAAAGAAATAAAAAATATTTGCCTATGAATACACTAACATGGCTTGAAAGTATAAAGTTAATTTTGACATCAAAATCTTTTCAATTCCATCCCATTATCTGTGGCCATGAGAAGAAACTTGTTTGTGTGTGATCCTAAAAAAAAGTTCATGAATATGAGATAAGAACATATCTGTTTTGAGATTTCATTGTGAATGTGAACTCCAGCCCTGTATTTTAAATGCTGCTTACATCTGAAAGAGTGTTTTGCACTTGTAATCTCTGGAAACTAATGATCACAGAGGAAACAACCAAAGAGCAAATTGCTATGGATTATTTTTGATTTGTATGGACTTAAGGAACACAGGTCATCAGATTCTTTTGTTTCTTCAATTATTGTCTCCCTCATTTTTATCAGCTATGCTAAGGCTTCATTGACAATTTCAACTTTATTATAGAGGAAATAAATTAAAAAATAATATAAAGAGTCTAACTAATTTACTTTCAATGCATTCTTTTTATGAGATAATATTGCTGATGCTCTGCTTTCTTCTCGCCCCTTCTGTGTAATGCATTTCGGTCTATTTTTCACTTTGATTTGTACGCAGAACGATGTGAGTTAGAAGTTAGCCTTCTGTACCAATTCTTCCAAACACAGAAACACAAACACTGCCAACATAAAACCTAAAGGGTACCATTCAGCATTGCTCCTGATGTAATTAACTACAGCAATTTCATCTGCTTCTAAGACCCAACACTGTGTATTGCATACTTTTAGCTTTGTCCAACAACTCCACTGCAATCAAAAACATGCGTGCTTAGTATGTGGAAAAAATAACTAGTCCCTTATTGGAATTTCTGAACTTGAGAATAAGATAAAGGAATCAGCAGGCAGAGAAAATAATGCTTGTATTAGTGGAAAGTTAGTAGGAGATGTGGCTCATTTGAAAGCAAAAATGGGCTTCCCAGTTCCCCACATCTTTTTCTTCTTTTTAGATTTTGAAAAGGCCACTTGTGAGAGTTTGACTTCACAGAGCAAACACAGTTCATATTTACTGCGGTTGCTGCCTCTCATGATATAGGCAAAGAGAGAAAAGAGAGAGAATTTCTCATGCTCAGGAACTTTATTAGATGGATCCAACCAATCCCATCAATACCTGCCACCCACAACCAGATCAGCCTCTCCCCCTCGACTCAGGAAGGGCACCAGAAGTATTAGGAGAAACTCCTCCCCGTGGACAGCAGAGGAATAAGGAATGTGCATCCGAACACAGAAAAAGCATCTG